>NC_080185.1:54862062-55162062 GCF_950295315.1 Erinaceus europaeus | reverse complement strand
GCATTCATGGGGCAGATCTTCATATAATGCCTATTTACAGATTACTTTTCATAAAACTTTTGTGTAGCATTCACTTGAGGTCCCAGAGTCCCACCAACTCCTCTTCTTTGATTTATTCCCTTAATGTATAGAGGGGTCTGGATTGGGGAGAATGTCTGGAGGGAGGGAACAGATAAAGAACTGCTAATTTTAAAACAACAATCCTTTTTTTAATTGGGGAGGTTAATGCTTTACAGTGCAGTCATTGTTACATGAGTATAATTTAATTATGTGCCAGGCTCTCGAAGTCCTCTTCCACCCCTCCCTCCTTACCCAGAGTTCCTTGTTTTGATGCTGTACACAATGCTCAGTTCACATTTCACTTTGTTTTCTCCCTCCCTGTCCCTATTTATTTGGTCTCACTTATAAGCTAAATCATTCTGTAGTTGTCCTTCACTTTTTGCTTATCTCACTTAACATGATGTTTTCTAGTGGAACAACAATCTTCTATAAATTCTGTAACATTCTCTCTCTGTAAATATATACATATATGTGTGTACATATCTATATACTGTATATACATAAATATGTACACACTTTATGTAATACATATAAATATATAGGCTAGCTAAAGTATATCTACAGGTGTGTGTAGGGATATTGTGTGCACAACATGCCTTGCAAGGTAGAGATCTCTATTTTTCATTTTATACATAGTGAAACTGAGACTATGAATGATTGTTTTACCAGGGTCAACTAGCAAGAAAGTGGTAAAGTCAGGGTTTGACCCCAATTTGACCATAACCCCTACCACATCACATCACTTCCCTAGAAGCCCCTTGCTCACTAGGAGAAGCTCCCAGTTGACTGTCAGATCTGGCCTGCTTAGAGAGATTATTGGATAGAGTCTGTGGCTACCTGAAGATCGATAGCATGAATCCTCTCTCTGCAGCAATTTTTTTTTGCCCCTAACACTGGGGTTATCGCTGGGGTTCCAGGCCAGCACTATGAATCCACTGCTCCTGGTGCCATTTTTTTCCTTTTTTTTTTTTTAATTATTAGATAGGACAGAGAGAAATTGAGAGGGGAAAATAGAGAAAGGGAGTTAAGGATAGACACCTACAGACCTCCTTCACCACTTTTGGTGTCCCCCCTGCAGGCGCAGGGAATCAAACCTGGGTCCTTGCGCTTGGTAATATGTTAACTTAGCTGGTTGCGCCAGTGCCTGCACCCCTTGCCCCCCCCCCCCCAGCCCGTGGCAGCTAGTTGAAGTTGACCAGCTTGCCTCTCTTCCTCAGGCCTTGCTAGAGACCTTGGCTTAGTTCCCACATAGTTTTCAGAACTTTATAGTTTTTTTTTCTTCCATTTTGTTGCCATTGTTGTTATTGCTGTTGTTGAATAGGACAGAAATTAAGAGAGGAGGGAGAGACAGAGAAAGGGAGATACCTGCTTCACCACCCATAAAGTGCCCCCCCCCCCGCAGGTGGGGACCCAGGGGCTTGAACTTGGATCCTTGTGCTGGTCCTTGTGCTTTGTGCCATGTGCACTTAACCTGTTGCACTACCACCTGGCCCCCTATAAATCTTCCATAGTCCTTTGTGTCTTTTCAGAAACAGAGAGCTGACAGATTCTTCATTGTGCAAACACACACACACACACACACACACACACACACACACACACACACACACACACACACACACACACACCTGCCCTCCATAGAAAATGGCATAGAAAAAAAGAAAAGAAGAAAAAGGCATAGAGTCAGAGAAGATTCTATTATTATTCTCAGTACCTTAACTTGAAACACTCTGACAAGTGGCTCAGTTCTCATCACTTTTACTTTTTGTTATTCTTGTGTACAACTTTGTTCCTATTACCTTCTGTGATCTTAGGTAGACTCTATCCTGACAGTTGTTCTTAATTGTGACTTGATCTAGGTGAAATATATAACCAGACTTTAATTAATCAAGTCACGTGAGGGTACTGGTTCCCATATACTCTGAAATGTCTATTAATAGGGGAATGCTTTTGAGTTGAAACAAGATAATCCTGTGACCACCTTGTATTTATATTGTGTTTAAGATTTCCTAGCAGAGGTGAAACCTTCTGGCTCTTAGACTACCTTGTGAGGTAATAGCAGTAGGTGGAGTCACCCTGGATTAAAAAACAAGACTATTAGGGTTGGGGAGACAGCACAGTGTACAAGACTTTCATTCCCAAGGCCCCAGAGCTCCCAGATTCGATCTCCAACACTACCATAAACCAGAGCTGAGCAGTGCACTGGTCTGAAAAATCAAAACAAGTCAAGGCAGTTAAAACTGTATAGTTAAGTGATGTCTCCCAGTTCTATGATAGAGACAAATGAATCCATCAGACATAAACACATTCTTTGTAAATGAATATCACCAGCACAGTCCTGACACCATTCCCAGGTTGATCTTAGGGCATCTCTCTCTATCCCCATCATCCTGCTGCACTTAGATCTCACATGGTTACCTGACCCAATCTAGAACTCAGAGGGTCAAAGGGCCCTCAAGCTGGATAGTAAGGTTGGAGTGTCCCTGTAGGTATTTTTGCCTCTTCTGTATGCTGCTGATAGAGGGACTCTCAGCGATTTGAATAGCAGAGAAAAGTAGAGAGTTTATTTCCCCTGGTTGTTTTGGGGTTAGGGTTTTTGCTTTGTTTTGTTTTCAATTGAATGAAGATTTTATGTTGTTGTTGTTGTTGTTGTTTTCTTATTGCAAGGGCCCATAACCTCAAAAAAAAATCTCCCTAGTGAGGTATATTTTTACTGATGTTAATGTGATCAAGGTAATATTTTCCAATAGAAATTACCAGCTTGCTAACAATGACTAACTTACTAGCTAATCAGACAGTCATTTTCTTCCCTGATATCTGCATCCACAGCAGATCAGAACTTCCCATTCTTTCAGAGACCAAGACTCTCTTCTTTATCAGTTATACACTTTGAACATAGGTCTTAGAATCAGTGGTTGAGAACAAGAAATTTTCCAATGTTGGAAGAAGCCAGATTTTCTCTACTTGTATGTAGACTCACAATTCGATGGATCTACTTACCGCCTCTTTGCTACTGCTGCTCACAGAGCCTACCTTGTCATCTGTATTCTCTCATTCTCACCTTTGGCCTAACTTGATACTTTCTATTTTCCATTGTGAATTTTGTAGAGATTTAAATGCTAGGGCAAATCTTCTCATTGAATGTTTGGATTTGGGTGTGGGTGGCTTCTTTCAAGCATGCTCACCCTACTTCAGGCTTTCTATCATCTCATTCTCACTGTTGCTATGGGAGGGCCTAGAGAAACCAGAGAGTCTCCTCCCAAGGACAGCAGTGGAGCCAGACCCAGTGGTTCCTCGGAGGTTAAGTGTGTCTCATTCACAATAGGAAATGAACTCATTTTCTTGGATCCTCACACAACCCAGACCTTTGTTGACACTGAAGAGAATGGAATGGTTGATGACCAAACTTTCCATTGCCTGCAATCTCCACAAAGAATGAACATCCTGAACTTGGATCCTTCTGTAGCATTGGTGGGTATCTGAAGCTTGGATGGGCCAAGAGGTGTGCTGTTGCCTTGTTATAGATTTGTGCCCTAGGAGTTCCTAAAGTTTCTAGATAGATTGACTAGAATATATTTGCTCATCATAAGAGGTAGCATAGTACAGTGGGGATGGGATGGATCTTGAGACCAAATGACTCAAGTTAAAGTTCAGACCTTTTACTTACTAGTTATGGACTTAGGAAAAATCTCTTTAACTTCTTGTCTCTAAAATGAGCTAAACAATAGCCCCCCCCCCCTTTTGTAGGGCTGTATGAGGTATACTTTATGTAAGTCACTTAGCACAGTGCCTGGAGCATTGTAATAATTTTATAAATGTTTGTTTGTTACTGTGAATTATGTTTCTACCTTCTCCTTCTTGCCTTCTAAGTATTGCAGTGCAGGCAGCAGGTAATGACGTAGGGCACAACTGGGGAGAAAAAAGGCAGCAAGAATTTCTGGGGTTACTGTGCTTATTTCTCTGGGCATTCCACCCAGGAAGTTGAGGTCCCTCTCCTGCCATCTGGACATGTTGGAGGTGCATATTCTGGTAAAGTAGCCAGTGGTTTTGAAACCTATCTGTCCTCTCTCTCAGTTTATCCTGATTTACAGAGCATCAGTGACTGAGAACTGAGTCCTCTTTTTACTTTGAACCATTCATTCACTACTATAGAATTGGTTTGGTGATGATGAAAGAGGATACTGGTTCGCTTATTTTAACAGTTACTTTAAGGTCAAAAACATCTTACTAAATATTGCCTGTAGACAAAGGCATACTTCGGCTACTGATTGCAGTTCTCATTTACTCTTCTTTATAGATATGTGAGTTTATGCACTGACTCAAGAAGTTAACTCTATGTTTTGGAGCTTGAGCTTCAAGTTACTATATCTTACAGCATGATAAGAGAGGGCTCAGGAAAGGGAAAACAGGATAGGCAGAGAGAGAGATAGAGATAGAGAGAGAGAGAGAGAGAAGATAGAACAAATGTAAGTATGTATACCTTATGCAACAATGCCTAGAGGAGAGAGAGAAATCCACTCAGTTCTCCTTTTAGCTGGGAAGCACATGTAGCCCAGGGGAAAGTGATCCATCTTGCAAAATAAATAGCCTGCATTGGTGCCCCTGACCAGTCCTAAGTTATGTTCCTTTGTTTTCCCTCAAGGGATTTTTCTGCAAAGAAGAAAAAGACTTTGATAGCTGGTGTAGCCTTGTCCAAAAGGTATGTGTTTCTTAGTCTTAAAAAGGAAAGTTATTCAATGTGATCATTTAAAAGTATTTTTTAACTGGGGTATTAATGGCTTATAGTAAATACAGTTGCTGGTACATGTGTAAAATTTCTGTTTTCTGCAAAACACTTTCATCCTAGGTTCTCCTCCACTATCCTGCACCAGAACCTGAAAGCTGCCTACCCCGCCTCAGAGTCCTTTACTTTGGTGCAGTACACCAAACCTCCAATTTCTACTTTGTGTTTCCTGTTTCTGTTGTTATTTATCAATTTATGTCCATAAGTGAGATCATCCCACATTAATCCATCTCTTTCTGGCTTATCTTACTTAACATAACTTCTTCAAGATCCATCCACAATGAGGCGAAGGTGAACCCAGCATTCTTAATAGCTGAGTAGTATTCCATTGTGTATATATACCACAACTTTCTTAGCTACTCATCTGTTGTTGGACACCTAGGCTGTCTCCATGATTTAGCTATTACAGATTGTGCAGCTATGAATTGTGTATACCTATGTTCAATATGTTTTAATAGTAACATAAAACTAGATTGGCTTGAAATTATTGCAAGGGGAAGGCACTGAGATTGGAGAATTTTACATATATTTGGGGAAACAAATAAGTACTGTTTTTTTTAATTCCCTTTTGTTGCCCTTATTTTTTTTATTGTTGTCATTATTGTTGGATAGGACAGAGAGAAATGGAGAGAGGAGGGTAAGACAGAGAGGGGGAGAGAAAGATAGACACCTGCAGACCTGCTTCACTGACTGTGAAGTGACCCTCCTGCAGGTAGGGAGTTGGGGGCTCGAACCGGGATCCTTAGACTGGTCCTTGCGCTTTGTGCCACCTGTGCTTAACCCACTGTGCTACCACCTGATTCCCAATAAGTACTGTGTTTTCAAATATGCTTAGATATCTAAGTTAGCTACTTAATGTTCTATCTTATTAACCCTCTGTGTCATAAAAGTATTTAATTAATATTCTGTTGTCTTAATCTAAAAATCCCGATTTCTTATAACTCAGTCTAAATCCTTCCACTAAGTCTTTACTTTATAACACTGAGAAGTTGAAATGATTAAACTACTTTTTAAAATTTTTAGTTGATATTAATAGTTTGTTACAAAACTGTAAGGCTACCATGTATAGTTCCACACCACACCCACCACCAAACTACTTTTTAAATATACTATCATTTAATGTAGTACATCATGGTTTCGGAAGCTTTCCTCTCTATTAATCATCTTAGTGATATAAACTATAGATACCCTGCCACTTCAAAACAATTTATTATAATCTGCAGAAATAATAAAGAAAGTCGGTATTTTCTTCCTTTTTCATATATTGTATTTCAAGGATATTTTGTATTTTGCTAGCTTCCTAATCTTTGCATCTGCTTCCTTCCTCCTCAGCTTCTAACACAAGCCAAATATATAGAAGCTAGAGATCAGCCCTCTTTCAAACACTAAATGGAGATCATAGGGAGTAGTTTAAAGGGCTCTGGATGGGGTGGCAGGAAACAGGATGTCCTATTAGTAAAGCAAAGAAATTGGAGTGATGGGCACCCAGGGTCTTTTGTAAGTGTCAGGAGAGAATCTTTTTCTTCAACAAATGAATACATGATTAGCACCACTGTCCCCAGATGAATCTGAAGCCCAGGTTAATTATTAGCTGAGGCATCATGGAAGCTGCTTTTTTTCTTTGATTGGATGGAGACAAAGAGAAATTAAGAGGGGAGAGGGAGAGACAGAGGGACACCGACAGCTCTGCTTCACCACTTGTGAAGCTTTCTCCCTGCATATGGGGGACCAGGGGCTTGAACTTGGGTCCTTAACCAGGTGTGCCACCACCTGGCCCTGAGACTGCTTTTCTAAATTGAATTAATTACATTTCAGAACACAGCAAAACCCTCTATCACATTTAAAACCAAAATGAAAAGAAATGTCTAATAAGATTATGCTGTTTACCTTAGGACATGCACCATAATGCTAGTCTAAAACAGAAGTCAGAACAATATGTACTGATATTCTCTTGGGGCAGATTTAATTTGAGTAACCAACATTCTTCTGAGCCAATACTTTAAGAACATCTCACCTCTCAACTGAGTTGAGCCTTTGTGATTCACTTGTTTCCCGATCCTCCTGACGGAGCATAGGCAATGAGAACTGTGCTTCCATCAAATATTCCCTCCAGTTTCCTTCCTTCCTGGCCAATTCTATGTAGGATTGAGGAGGGCTGGGCCTTCAGAAGGGTCAGGTAGAGGATGGGTGTATTTGCCAGGCCTTTGCTGTCACCTTTCACCAAGTAGGCCACTCTTGGGTTTTGGAGTCATAGATTGCCAATGAAATGTACTGACTTTCTAGTGTCTTCAGCTATTTCTTTGTCTCCTCAGGAAATTCTGAAGGAAAATTTAAGGATGTTTGAATTAGTTCAGAAACATCCATCACACTGGCCTCCCTTTGTTCCTCCTGCTAAGCCAGAAGTGACAACCACTGGGGCAGGTAAGCTTTTCTTCAGGGGACTCTCCAAACAACAGACCCACAATTAGCAAATTTTATATTTATTTGTTTGTTTGTTTGTTTGTTTATTTTTACCAGCCAGGAGCTAATTTGGCTTTCTGTAGAATATAGCAGTTCTACTCAGCTGGACTGATGAAAGAATGGTACTTCTGATTACTTTAGTCTTCTGGTGAACTGACATATACTAATCTCAAAGAACATTTGAAGAAGAAAATAGGTTCTGTGTAAAAGTTCTATGCAAAATCAAAATGGCTAGACTATGTTCTATGTTCTGATTATGGCAGAACAACAAATTAGGGGTCATGGGAACTTCATAATTCACCTCAAAAGTCTTGCTGACCCTCAGCCTAATTGTAGTGAATATAATTATATAATAAGTTTGATCATTTTGCTTCTTTTTTAACACAGTGTTCATTTATTTATTTACTTATTTAATTTGATTTGAACATGGTAAAATGTGTGCTCAGTTGGGTGTACCACTGCCCAGCCCCCTATTTTGCATCATAGAGAAAAAATTAAATATATTACCACTGTAAATAATTAAAAATAGAAGAGACTATCTGTAAGTCTCTTCCATGTGAGCTTTTCTTTCAGCAAAGCAATTCTAAGTGCATAGTCTAAGTGATGCACTGTCTGCTTCAACTTGTCAAATCGTTCTTCTTTCTCATTTCTGCATCCTGATAGAATTCATTGACTCTACTGAACAATTAGAGGAATTTGACCTGGAGGAAGACTTCGAGATTCTGAGTGTGTAATATAGTGAGTGGGGAATCGACTTAGAAATCTGTCTTCCAGCTGGTACCAGAAGAACATGAACTAATTACATAAAACTTTTCTAGTCAGCAAGTGCCTGATATGCCAACAACATGCAAACTTGATACCAATCATATCTGAGCCAATTATCACTTATCAGAAACAAACACCCCCCCCCCCTTTCCAGAAAGAACTAGAACAATCATGGAATCTAGGAACAGAAAGATTAGGAGTTGTCCTTTGAGTCTCAGCTTGTCTTACATGGCCACGAATCTTCAGCTACTGAAATAAGGAAGTGGACACTTGGAAGGCAGAGGATTCCCACCTTGCTTCTAGCACCAGCAGATAAGAGATGGTTACCCTGTGCTTCTTCACCCTTTTAAGGTGTAACCTCTTTTTGGCTAAATACTAAGAAGCAATCTGTAATCTGTTTTCTTGTGCTAATAATAAAGTGGCTGTGTCAGGGGAAAAAAGTTCCTGTTCAATGATTTAAATGTCTGTTTTAAAAATCATTGTGATTTATATTGAAAAGTCAAAGAAATTACATCAAATGTGTTGGTTGGTATATTTCTTGTTTAGGTCATGGTCCCACATCCTTATAGCTATCTTATCAGATATCTTCTTGTTTTTAAAACAACAAAATGATCACTTGAATAAAGAGCCATCAAGGTTTTTTTCTGTAAAGGGTCATAATAAACATTTTAGGCTCTGTAGGCTATCTACTCAGCTCTACTACTGAAGCACAAAGGCAGGAATAGTCAATATGCATGCCAAAGTGTTGGGCTATAAGCCAATACAATTTTTTGTCTGTTTTTTAAAGATCTGCTTATGTATTAAGGAGAGAAAAAATAGAACATTCTAACATTGGTATGCAGGGATTGAACTTGGGACTTCATGCTTTAGAGGCCAACATCTTATTCACAGTATCCCCTCTTGTGGCTGGAAAGAAAGAAAGAAAAAAAGAAAGAAAGAAAGAAAGAGAAAGAGAGTGAGAGAGAGGGAGGGAGGGGGAGGGAGGGAGAAAGGAAGGAAGGAAGGAAGGAAGGAAGGAAGGAAGGAAGGAAGGAAGGAAGGAAAGGAAAAAAGAACGAAACTATAAGAAAAACAGTTGGCGACTTGGATTTGGCCCACCCTTAGGCTGCAGTTTGCTGATTGTGGACTGAACCTTTCTGGGACACTAAAAATTGTCTTTGAATGAGAGTCCATTTTAATCAGCAGTCATAATTACAAGTATTCCAGTGGTGGGTGACAATTAATTTGTGCATCAAATACAAGTCCATGTTATAGGGGCTAGGTTTGGGTGGTATACCCAGTAGAGTGCACATGTAACCATGTACCCAGGTTCAAGCCCCCAGGCGCCACCTGTAGGGGGGCAAGTTTCATGAGTGGTGAAGTAGTGTTTCAGGTATCTAGCTTTCTCGCTCCCTCTCTATCTCTCCTTTCCATATCAGTTTTTGTCTCCACTCAATAAATAAATATTAATAAAAGTTAAAAATACTGAAAAAGTTTTTTAAATGATTTAATTTCAGGACTGGCAAGATTTTGAATTTCAATAATTTTTTTTAAAAAATAGGTATTCATATTGTTCACTGTAAACCCCACTTCCATCTTCTGTACCCTATAATGATCCTAGGTCCATACTCCCAGAGGGATAAAGAATGTGAAAGTTATCAGGAGAGGGGATGGGATACGGAGTTCTGGTGGTGGGAATTGTGTGGAGTTGTACCCCACTTATCCAGTGGTTTTTCAGTGTTTCCTTTTTATAAATAAAAATTTTTTAAAAAGAAGTAAAAATAGGTATTCCTCATAATGACCTTGTTATCCAGGGTCCTACATGGATGTACCTCAGTCCCAGTAGTGTCTTCCTATTTTCTTCTCCTGGCTCTCTTATACTGTATGGATTCCACCTCCATCTTCAGCTTGGTCCTGAGGAAGACCAGTAACTTGAGTTTGAAAGCTAGCACAAAACCAAGTCTTTGTGTATTCAGGTATATTGGAATACTTGCTTCCTTAAATTCCACTTTTTGTCATTGTTGTTTGCAGCAGGTCATAGTTTCCAGTGATTAAAAATATGTAAGATTCAAAATGGTTTCTAGTGAAATCTCTCCCTCCTACAGGTCACTCCCCTCCCACGAAAGCTTCCAATGTTATTAATTTCTTTTTAAAATTTTTAAAAATATTTATTCCCTTTAGTTGCCCTTGTTTTATTATTGTAGTTATTATTATTGTTATTGATGTCGTTGTTGGATAGGACAGAGAGAAATCAAGGGAGGAGAGGAAGACAGAGAGGGGGAGAGAAAGACAGCTGCAGACCTGCTTCACCACTTGTGAAGCGACTCCCCTGCAGGTGGGGAGCCGGGGGCTTGAACCACGATCCTTATTATGCCGGTCCTTGCGCTTTGTGCCACGTGCGCTTAACCCACTGTGCTACTGCCCAACTCCCTGTTATTAATTTCTTGCTTATCCTCCCAGAGGATGCATTTTATGTACATCCTCTATTTGTGTAGCTATCTTAATTTTACTTCAGCAATTTCAAAATTTCTCTCATTTTATTTATTGGTAAATAGTCCTGAGGCTCTGGAAGCATAGAATTTCTTTCCTTGAACTCTAGCATGTGACAGAGATAAAAAGTAGTTGTAGATTTACCCTGACACAGGCTATGGATTTATTGCTTATTCGAGGACTCTTTCTACCCCCTGCATTTTTTTAGCTCTCATTTATTTATTATTTTTATTTTTGCATTTATCTTTATTTATTGGATAAAAACAGCCAGAAATTGAGACGGAGGGGGAGATAGAGAGGGAGAGAGACAGAGAGACATCTGCAGCCCTGCTTCACCACTTGCAAAGCTTTCCCCCTGCAGGTGGGGACTAAGGGGCTTGAACCTGGGTCCCTACACACTGTAACATGTGCACTTCACCCATCCCCATTACCCCCTGACTTTAATTGTATTTTTTATTTGTTGTAAAGCTTAGCGGGAATCCCATGGCTCCAGTGGTACTCATACATTGTAGTTGGATGTGCTTGAGAAAAGTTTTCACTAATTCCCAAAGAGTTAAATGTTCATTTTTAATTAATTTATTTCACAGGTAAAAAACTGACACCATGTATATTATTTAAATAGGAAGTGAAGGTAAAAATAATTCAGATTATACTGGCGGGCTCTGTCTGTGTTGGCACATTTTATTTAATATTGGACTGCCAGAAAAGTCTTGATGTAGTTCTATATGATTTTCTATGCAAAAACGTATCATGACATTTCCAACAACCCAATATTTAAGTTAAGAACCATCCTGAAGGAATTGCCTCATGTCGACATAGTTACAAAGTGTTCTGGGAAGTTTATAATTGAAAAAAAATTGTCAGAGCACCTCCCTTGGGGCCAGATGGTGGTGCACCTAGTTGAGCGCCTATGTTACAATGTTCAGGATTTGAGTTCAAGTCCCTGGTTGCGCCTGCAGGGGGAAAACTTCACAAGTACTAAATCAGTGCTGCAGGTGTCTCTCTTCCTCTCTTCTCTTCCTCTCAATTTCTTTCTGTCTCTATCCAATAAATAAATAAAATATGTTTATGAAAAAAAAGTAGGGCTTGTCCTGTGCAGAATCAAGACATCCATAAATGTCCAGCAAGGTATTTATTTATTTATTCATTTATTTTCTATTTTTTAAGTCAGAGCATCACTTTATTAGTTTTTTAAATTTTTATTTATTGGATAGAGATAGCCAGAAATCTAGAGGGAAGGGGTAAGATAGGGAGAGAGACAGAGAGACACCTGTAGCACTGCTTCACCACTTGCAAAGCTTCCCCCTGCAGGTGGGGACTGGGGGCTCAAACCAGGGTCCTCGCACATTGTAACACACATGCTCAACCAGGTGCACCACCACCCAGCCCCTTTTATTTCTTTCTTTTTATTTTATTTTTATTTTGCCTCCAGGGTTATCACTGGAGTTTGGTGCCTGCACTACGAATCCACTGCTCCTGGAGGCCATTTTTCCCATTTTGTTGCCCTTATTGTCACCTTTGTTGTTGTTGTTGTTGTTGTTATTGCTGTTGTTGTTGCTGAAATGGACAGAGAGAAATCAAAAGAGGAAGACAGAAAGGGGGAAATAAAGATAGGCACCTGCAGACCTACTTTACCACTTGTGAAATGACCCTCTTACAGGTGGGGAGTTGAAGGCTCGAACCAGGATCCTTACACTGGTCCCTGTGCTTCATACCATGTGCACTTAACCCACTGTGCTACTGCCGGCCCCCTATTTATTTACTTATCACCAGTGTTACCACTGAGGCTCAGTGCCAGCACTATGAATCCACTGCTCCCTATGGCCATTTTTCCTTTTTTTTTCTTTTCTATTTTATTTGATAGGACAGATAAAAATTGAAAGGGGAGGGGGAAGATAGAGAGGAATAAAGAAAGAAAGACAACCACAAACCTGCTTCACCCCTTGTGAAGTGTCCTCCATGTAGGTGGGAAGTGGAGACTGAAACTTAGGTCCTTGTGCATAGTAATGTATGTGTTCAACCCAGTGTGCCATTACACAGTGCAAGATTGCCGGAAAATTTTTATTTTTAAATGCAGAACACTGGGTTCTGGTTTAAATCAAATCATGAGCAGGAATCTCGAAACTTCAAAAAAAATTTTTATTCACTATTACAGGGAGCTTTGCGATAAACAGAGTTTGAAAAGTTGGCAGTCTAAGAAGGTGGTAGCCCATCAGGTCATTTTGAGGTAACCAAGAGTAGTCACCAGAATAGCTGAAGAAAATTACAGCACCAGGTTGACTGAAATGGGACAGCATATCTCAGCAGTGCAGGCTCACCAGCTGGGCCTGAAGGTAGTGGTGTCCTGAGTCCAGTCTGCTCAAATGCACCTCTGATGGGGAAGAGATGAGCAAGAGGGCTTAAGCTGTCCTTCTTTGGGCTTGTGAGGTGAACTGCTAGGAAGAATAAAGTGGCAGGTACCAGCCTACAAGCTTTTCGTGCACACCTGGCAGCGGCTGACCCGGTTGCGGAGCTGCCCTGCTTTCAGTGACTCTGAGACAGGCTCCTCCCCAAATTGCTGCCTCTCCTCCACGGTCGTCAGCCAGAAGCTGTATTCGTTGGCGTAGTAGTGGCAGGTACCACGGGCACCACTGCACTCAATGAAAGGAGTGGCCCGGAAGTCCTCCAAGCAGGAGCCAGGTGACACCAGGGACTGTCCTCCACCCTCAGCCCCTGCCGCTGTGTGCTGCAACAGACAGAAAGGTGATGGCTGAGCTGTGCCCACTCAACAGTGACAACTGCCTTGCTGCTCCTGCTGCTCCAGTAGGCACTATGCTCCCTGCCAAGACTCTGGCCTCTTGGTTCATCCCAGATTCTAGTCAGTATACCACAAGCTGTGTCTGGGGACAGGCATCTCTGCTTACCCCTTATCCCCTCCACCCCCCATAGCTACTCAGGACAGGACCACCCCTCCTGATCTCTCTCTCTCTCTCTCTCTCTCTCACACACACACACACACACACACACACACACACACACACACACACACACTCCCTAGATCCCTCCAAACCCCCTGTGTATGGGTAGCTCTACATTGAAGCCAGTGTTTCCCAAACTGCTGTATTTCACTGAGTTCTGTGGTATGTTAATAAGTGGATGTCCCCATCATTTATTTCTGCAGCTAGGCAAGTGTGAGAAAGGACAATGCAATAGGCTGAGGAATGAGGTTCTTCTGACAGCACTTTGAAGGAAGAGAACACTTCCCCACAGATGAACCCACCAATGGGTCTATCTCTCCTCAGTCTAGCTGTCAATAGTTTTATTTCTGAAATGACAAGCCTGCATTAGAACTCCCTATAAGTTTGATTTAGTGTGCCACAAAGAGTTGGTGATCTGTGGAGGACAAGCCAACCTTGTGTTTAGCCAAGCTTCCTAGTTTTCACTTTAGCACCTGCCCACTCAGCATATAAATTGAAGTTTCCCATTTGGGACATCCCCTTAACTCATGAGCTAAGAGTTTCCTGTCACTATACCCAGAAGTGGCTGTCCCTCTCTGTTCACTTGCCCTCTCCACACCTGTATCTTTTATTAAAATCGTTTTATTGGGGGAAGTAATGGTGTATAGGACAGTTGTTGACACTTAAGTGCATTTTCTTATCTCCCTGTGTGTCTGCACACTACTCCTATTACCAACCCAAGTTCCTCTTCATTGTTCATCTTGTAATGGAGACCTGATGTCTTCCCTCTGTGTCACTCCCTTAGTCCAAAGTCTTTTGATTTGCTGCAATGTACCCACTCAGTCCAAACTTGAGCCTCTTTCCATTTTCTTGCCTTGTTTCTTAAATTCCACTTATGTGTGAGATCATCTGTTATTTATCTTTCTTTTAACTTATTTCACTTAACGTGATTCCTTCATGTTCCACCTAAGACATAGCCTAGGAGGTTTCACACCCTCTTAACCTTCTTCCCATCAGTTTTGAACTGTAGGAGGTATGGAAAAGGAATGATATAAACCACTTTCAGCAAATGGCCAATTGGAAACATGTCCAATTTGCATGTCCAGGATATCCTTACTTCAAGTTCTGCTTTGGTAATACAAGACTCTGGGAGAATGAGACTCCATTACAAATGACCATTCTTAATAAAGGAAACATCATAGTTTTCCTAATTTTGATCCTCAGAAAACTTTCCAGAATAAACAATACATGTCCCCGTCTTTTTAGATGGTAGATACTGGATATTATTGTTGTTGTTGCCACCAGATTCATCACTAAGACTGGGTACCTGTATATCTTTGCCATACTCACTGGCCATTATTTTAATAGACGATTTAGAGACAGAGAAGGGATCCCTGTAGCACTGCTTGTAAAGCTTCCCTACTGCAGGTGGGGTCTGGGGGCCTGAAGCCAAGTCTTTGTGCATGGTAACATGTGCACATTACTGTGTGAGCCACCACTCACCTCCCAAATACTGTGGATTTTAAGAAACTATAGAAATGATCCCCAAAAGTATTGTTTTGACACGGTGCATTTAAACTGCAGGATGTGTTGTGAATGTTAGTTTTTGTGTTGGACAAATTTCCTATACTCAGGTATGTAGTAAGCATGCTTATTGTTTCCAGATATCTTTCTAGGAAGCCCAGATTCCCACTTTCACACAATTCCTGGAGAAAATAAGAATGCAAATAGGTTAGAATTGTGTGAAAAGAAGAAGAAAGTGGTTCTTTAAATTAGTGTGCTCATAAACAAAGCAGGTGTAATCTGCAGTTCTTGTACCATTCCTTGTAGATGTCCATGGCCTTCTCTATGTATTCCTTGGTCTGTGTGGTGCACAGGACAGAAGGATAGGTGAGCTGACTGCATTATGTATTGTAATAAACTTCCCAATCCACAAAGAGCAAAACAAGGCAGTACTTCCTTCCAGGCAGGTGCACTAATGTAAAGGGAATTGTGGTCACTGGGATTTCTTCAAACGTGCTCTGATCACATTGCCCCCTGGCAACCTGGGTAAGATGTTCTGCTGAAGCACAGTACTCCAGTGACTGAGTGCTACACTTGTGTTCCCTGGGAGTTATCTAAGCCAAGGATTTGAAAGGTCCCCAGCCATTCAGGGAATGCATCCTTACAGATGTTCTCAGGTTTTTGTTTGTTTGTTTTTTGTCACCAGAGTTTACACTGCTCTCAGGGTACTCTCTTTTCCTCAGATAAAGGAGGGGGGGGGCGCAGGCTGCAGTACTGCTTATGAAGCTGCCATGTGGTGGTCAGGCGCTTAAACCCAGGTCCTTTCAAATAGTAATGTGTGTGTTTTACAATGTGAGCCTTCTCTTGGTCTCCTTTAACTCTTTCTTAGCAAGACACACAGCCTGCTGGCCACTGCCTTCTAACTAGTGGAGAGGCAACAAACCCCCAGAAGAATAAATAAACAAATCATGCCTTCACCTGAGTCTCCTGAAAGGAGATGCCAATGGCTAGAGGATGTTGATGTGGGGAGGGAATAAAAATGGAGAATGCCATACACCTGCACCCTATGTGTGACAAGTGATAAAGTGACCTGATCCTGGGTGGGACAGCTGATCCCTCACTGTCCATCTAGATCACAGTAGGCTCCTTCCCTTGCTTATGGTGTAATAGAAGCAAAGGCATGAAGATGCCGGGAACTTTGTGAGTTGCAGATAGTCTCAGCCTTGAGCCACTGGGTGCAGGCTGCCACTTTCTGCTCATTCATACAGATCTGGGTCCTCTTCTCTTCATATAAGCACAGGCTGATTATCTTCCTTCTTTTCACATGCCATACTTTCTGCCCAGTGTCTTTGAATGTGGAGACCAGTCTGAAGGTGCCTGCTAGAGCTTCCTACCCTCTGCATCTACATTGTGTAGGGGGGGAGGGGCAAGTACAGGGTCTTACCATAAGGAAGGAGTACCCAATCCACAGGCTGCGCCAGCCAAGGGGACACTGTGGGATGGTGACATCCTGGCTGTGCACTGCAATGGCCCGTGACGGTGCCTCACACACGGAGCAGCGGCTGATGTACTGGGGGATGTGAGTCGGGCCAACGGGCATCATGGGGATAGGGGCCGTGGTGGAGAGCCAGTAGGATTTGTCATTCCGCCCAGCATAGTGGCACACTTCATTGATGTTGCAGTAGATGAAGGGCATGGTGCTAAATCGGGGTAGGCAGGAGCCAGCAAACCCTGAAGGATAGAAGGTAGGCAGAGTTAGGCAAGGCCTGGCAAAGGGAGGGGCAGGGCTGGAATTCTCCAAAAGAAACTGAGGCTGGGCTGGATGATGCTATAAGTTCCCAGCCAACCATTTGTTTATAGCAGAGTGAAGACACCTCTCTGTACCATCCATGGCCACTGAATTATTTTGATCAAATATATTTTTTAATATTTTATTTATTTATTCCTTTTGTTGCTCTTATTTTATTGCTACAGTTATTACTGATGTCATCATTGTTGTATAGGACAGAGAGAAATGGAGAGAGGAGGGGAAGACAGAGAGGGGAAGAGAAAGATAGACACCTGTAGACCTGATTCACCACTTGTGAAGTGACTCTCCTGCAGGTGGGGAGCCAGGGGCTCGAACTGAGATTCTTCTATGGGTCTTTGAACTTTGCGCCATGTGCAAATCTATTTTTAATTGTAAAAATTCTCATTTGTTGTTATTATTGTTATTTGCTACCAGGGTTATTGCTAGGTCTTGGTGCCTGAATGACCAATTCACTGCTCTTGGCAATCCTTTTTTTGTACTGAGACAGAAATTGAGAGATAAGGGGGACCTCAAGAGGGAGAGAAAAAGAGAGAGACCTGTAGCACTGCTTCACTGCTCATAAAGCCTCTACCCTGCAAGTGAAGAATGAGGGCTTGAACCTGGATCCCTGAACATGGGAATGTGTGTGCTCTACTGGATACAACAGTGTCTGGCCCCTTCAAGTTCTATTTCCAATAAACCAGGGATGATTATGATGAAAAGTTCAAATTAAAAAAATGTCAGTGTATCCAGTGCTACCTCAACATGTTTCACTTCGTACTATGTCCAGAAGCACCAGGTTTGGGATGTCAACCCACCAGCTCTAATATCCTAGTGAGACCTTTCCTACCTCAAAGGACTCCTTAGTTCCATTTTGGGTGGCACACTTTCTAACAAAATTATAGAACACAGATATAGACCAGGGCCCATGATGGTATTCATATACTTTTCTCATACTTGGGAGCTACTCTCTGCTCTCTGCCCTGATCCAGCTTTCTAGTTCTTTTTTTTTTTTTTAAGTTAACCATTCTTTTTTTTTTTTTGTAATTTTATTTATTTATCTTCCTTTTTGTTGCCCTTGTTGTCTTTTTATTGTTGTTGTAGTTAATGTCGTTGTCGTTGGATAGGACAGAGAGAAATGGAGAGAGGAGGGGAAGACAGAGAGGAGGAGAGAAAGACAGACACCTGCAGATCTGCTTCACCGCCTGTGAAGCGACTCCCCTGCAGGTGGGGAGCCGGACGCTCGAACCGGGATCCTCATGCCGGTCCTTGCGCTTAGCGCCACTTGCGCTTAACCCGCTGCGCTACCGCCCAGCTCCCCCAGCTTTCTAGTTCTATCCTCAACTCTGACACCACCTTCCCTGATAATACTCCTAACCTACCTGCATGTTAGCTGTTGGGCTTGGTCAAAAATTAGTAAAGTCATGGCCCCCTTGGAATATACCTATAATAGATTTACTAGCTCCTTTCAATATGAAGACTCCAAATTTCATCTGATATAAGTTTACCTTTAGGTTCCTGATTATTAAACAAATTGTCCTGCTTTATATGTTAATGTTTTTCAGTCACCAAGTTGCAGATGCTGCTATGACGCCAACCTGACATCCTTGGGCTGATGAACTCTCCAGTCTGTCCTGTAACCACACCGCCCCAGAGCCCTATCCCACTAGACAAAAACAGAAAGAGGCTGGGGGTATGGATTGACCTGTCAACACCCAGGTCCAGTGCAGAAGTAATTATGGAAGTTAGGCCGTCCAGCATCTGCATCCCATAAAGACCTTTGGTCTATATTCCCAGAGAGATAAAGAATAGGAACACTTTCAATAGAGGGGAGGGGATATGGAACTCTGGTGGTGGAAACTGTATGGAATTGTACCTCTGTTATTCCACAATCTTGTCAATCATTATTAAATCACACACACACACACACACACACACACACACACACACACACACACACAAGTTTATAGGACAGAGAGAAATTGAGAGAGGAAAGGGAGCTGGAAAGGGAAAGAAAAATAGAGACACCTTGCAGCTCTGCTTTGCCACTCATGAAGCTTCCCTGCCAGAAGATGGGGACAAGGGGCATGAACTTGAGTCCCTGTACTTGATAACATGCATGTTCAACTGGGTGCACCATCACCCAGCCCCCAAAGATTTTTTTCTGACACTAATTGCTGGGGCTAAGTGCCTGCCTGATCCCAACTCTTCCTTCCTTTCTTTTTTCTTTTTATTTATTTAGTGCTGGATAAAGAAATTGAGAGGGGGAGAGACAGAGAGACACCTGCAATCCTGCCTCTGAAGCTTTCCCCCTGCAGGTGGGGACCAGGGGCTTGAACCTGGGTCCTTGCACACTGTAATGTGTGTGCTTAACCAGGTGCACCACTGCCTGGCCCCTGATGCCAACGCTTTCAACAGTCATGTTTTTCTTTCCTCTAGATAGAAAGTGAGAGGCAGCAAGATATAGAGAGTAAGAGGGAGGGGGAGGGAGAGGAGGAGAGAGATGGGGGCTAGATACTACAGCAGCAACTCCACTATTTGTGAAGCTTCCCACATGCAGGTTCTGCTGTGTGATAACCCAGGACTCAAAACTAGGCCCTCACACATAGTGACAGATGTGCTCTACTAGCCACCTTCTGGCCACGAAGAATCCTTTAAATAAACTGAATAATGATTCCTGATTAATCTGCTTTGTAAAGCAAGCATTTAATAGACTAAATGTGCTTTTCAGGGTCAGCATACCTGTAGTTAATACAATTTAATTCTTGGGTAATCACTATGGCCCCATGGGTCATAGTATTTAACATTGCTAATAATTGTTCACATGTAATGGATGCTTCATATGTGCCAAACGTTGTTGTAAGCATTTGGCATTGGGTGACTCATGCAATTCTTGCACCAGTTTCCAAGGTAAGTACTAAAATTAGTCTCGCTCATTAAGGAAGAATTGGCAGTTTAAAGAGATTGAGTAACTTGTCCTGGGGTATGCTGCTAGTAAATGGTAATGCCAGCTGTCAGCACCCACATCTGCTTGATTCCAAGTGCTACTGTTCATAACCCATTGCCCAACAGTGGGGCCACCAGGGGCTGAGAAGAGCAAGGAGGGTCACTCTAGGTCCTTGTGCAGACAAGTGACCAAGACTGACTGTCAGAGACAGTACCTACCGAGGTCTTGGTTATGGGCTTTCTCTTGCCCCTCCACGAACAGCAAGCTGTAACCCACCCACAGCTGAGTCATCCCGACAGGGCACTGTGGCACCTGTTCTGACTGGCTGTGTTTCACCAAGGTGTAGCCCACTTGCACACTCTGCCCGGGCAGTCCAGGTCTTCCAAAGGTGCCCTGCTTCCCTGGAGCTCCTGAGAAGGAGAGCACAGAAAAAGGGTAAGCCTGGTGCAGCCAGTCATATCAGAAGACTCTCATTTCATACACATGATGGATCAAGGCATGTCATGCACACATGCAGATTACTTGACCCTCAGGGCAACCTGATCACCCCAATTCATAGATGAGGGAACACAAAACCTCAGAGACCCTGCAGCCTGTAAGTGGTGGAGATAGAATGCTAACTCAGATGAGTCCAGGGACAGTCCCCATGTTATTGAGCACACGATGTCATTTCTCTCCTATAGCTACTTGGCTCTAGGAAGGAAGGATAGGACAGAGAGATTGCTTCTTGGACTGACCTTGCAGGTTGTCACAGGAGATAAAGTACATATAGACTTGCTGAACCAGAGGCAAGGGAGTGGAGTTGGAGTTAGCAAAGTAAAATCCTGCCCCACAAAAGATGGAGTTAAGTACCTTCCCACTAAACTTTGAAGCTGTTTTCTATTCAGTATAACTGGTTTACTATTTTGCCATAAAATGGAAAGTAAGTGGTAGAACAGCCAGACCTTATCTCAGATTTTGTTATCTCTCCCACCCATGCCAGAATCCCTGTGTGCCCTGCTGGCCCCCTTCCTTGCCAGAAGGGAAGGTAAAGAGTCATGCTACAATGAACCGATAGCTCTTAAGAACTGGAAGAGAACCTGGATGAGGGTTTGGAATAGCCCTTCACTTTCAAGAATGCAAGAGTTCTAATGAAATAGTCACAGGCTCAGAAGGGTCTGGGGAGCGAAGGGGTTCGAGCTCAGATTTTTAATCTGAGTGGTTTCCACCTTTATAGTCAGGCTTTCTAATTCTCAGGTTTGTGAGTTTGACTCAACCCCAAGCCTCAAACCCTCACTGAAGTCCTCTGTACCCCTTAACCCAACAGCACCAGAGACCTTCATATCCTGGTGGGCCTTGTAGTCCAGGGAGACCAGGATCACCAAGAGCCCCAGGTGGACCAGGGTATCCATTGGGGCCATCTTTGCCGGGGATGCCAGGTAAACCTTTGGGGCCTGGAAGGAAAGAAGGCTCATTCTGGGGTTCTTACTCAATTGGAGGACACTGAGGAGCTTCCCTCAGCAAAGGGGGTTCTTGTGTCACGTCCATTAGTCACCACACTCATTACCAGTTAGGAGTGAATCTAGCATTAAGGGCCAAGCCTTATGGGCTTGTCCTTTCTTGTGTCAGGGCATCTCTACCCTGTCTCCTGGCTCTGAATATAGCCGTTCTAAACCCCATTGGCACCAGTTTCTTGCTTCCTTCCTCTCTTCCTCCCAGAATGCTGGGAAGTATTTATGGGAACTACTGGTTGTCCCACAGCAGAAATGAGGGTATGGAGGCAGGCCAGAGAAACAGCTAATTTACTTGGGGTGGGGTGGAGGGAGGCAAACCTGGGATTTGAAGCCAGGCTTCCTGTCTCCCAGTCCTCTACTTTATTTGGTGCCCTTTGTTCCCCACCGACTGTCTGGAGCAGCTTCTGTGCTCTGCACATATGTTCTCTTTTTTATATAAGTATTTTTATTTATTTATTATTGGATAGAGATGGAGAGAAATTGAGAGAGGTGAGGGAGATAGAAATGGAGAGAGACAGAGAGACACCTTCAACTGCACTTCACCACTCTTGAAGCTTTCCCAGAATAGGTGGGGACCAGGGGGTTGAACCTGGATCCTTTTGCACTGTCATGTGTGCGCTTAACCAGATGCACCACCACCTGGCCCCCACATATGTTCTCTAAAGCCAAATACAACTACTACTCAACTTGGCCAGAAATTTGGAAGCAGAGGAAACACTTGACAGATGTGCTTCTTTGGAGTAGAGGTTCCCACAGTTGCCCTATCCTCCCACTTGGGCTCTCTTGGCTCCCCTAAGATTTCCCCTTTCCCCAGCACCCTTCTCACCTTGTTGTCCTCTAGGACCTTGAATGCCGGGGTCCCCTGTGAGACCAGGGACACCATCAATGCCTGGTAGACCTGAGGGTCCAGGAGGGGCCTGGGAGACTTCTGCAACTGGTGTTTTTCCAGGGGCACCTTGTAGGCCAGCAAAGCCTGCGAGCAATTGGGTAGAATGGAAGCGTCAATGGGAGGCACAGGAGGAAGCCAGGATGGGTTTACATCTTTTTTCCCCTTCCTGTTTGTCTCTATAATCCCTGCTGGTTACTCCCAGGAGCTCTTGCCATGCTTTTTACAATGTCCTCTCTACCCATCTATCTCCTTAGTAGATTGGTAGCTTCTTGAGTGCAGGGACTAGGTTATGTTCATCTAGTCTTCTTGGGACTCAGCACCAGGTGTGGCAACACAACAGACAAGTTCATTGCAAATATGGTGGCCTTAGCCTTTGATTTATTGAGGTGTTTAATTATCACTGGTCAGAAAGGTTATTATCGCTGTCTCAAAAAGGTTGAATGGCTATGTCCAACTCTAGAGGATAACAGCATCACGGCCTAGGGAACCTGGCCAGCTGTTTTATAACAAACCTAACAAGCCAATCTCCTCATTAATTCACTGAACTAGTGCTTCTTAAGTGCGTACACTGTGTTAGGCTCTAGTTGATCTGGTGATAGAATTGTGAGTAAGATAGATTTTTTTGTCACCACCAAGGCTTCACTCCACCACTCTGGAATGAGAGAAGAGAGAGAGAGAGAGAGAGAGAGAGAGAGAGAGAGAGATAATACAAAAGAAAGAGAGCAAGTACTGAAGCTTTTTTCAGTGTAGTGGGTACCAGGCTCAAACCTGGCTCATGCACATGGCAAAGCAGTGTACTATCCAAGTGAGCTATTTCACTGGCCTAAGAGAGACCTTTATGGAGATAAAGATGGAAAGTGCATCACTTGACAAACACCATTCATCTTATTGCATGCTGAGAGAAGTACATTGCTGGAAATGCACAGTGCAGTGCCTCTGGGAGAGAGCAGAGATACCTATAAGGTGGAGAATGTGCTTTACAAATCGATGAGTGGCTTTTATAAACAGTGGTATTTAGGTGGAAACCATGAAAAACATTATGAGATGGGGGAAAGGGCATTCCATAAAGCTGAACTAGCCTGGGCAAAGGCCCTGTGCTCAGTCAGTATGGCATTCTGGGATGACTGAAAGAGTCTTGTGATAGGTTGATAATGAGAATGAAGAGGGAATTGTCACACGGCCCTTATGGAGCATAATTCATTTCTTCCTTCGCCAAAGGGAGCCAGTAGATGATGTACATTTGGATACAGTTTCTCAAGTCAGTTTGTGGAGAAATTATTGTTGGGTGAGGTGCTCATTGGAAGCAGGGATAGCAGTTGGTGGGTTACTGTGGTGAGTCACACAAGAAGTTCTGGTGGCTTGATTCTGGGAGGTAGCAGTGAAGGTGAGAGGTGAGTGGGCACCAGGCTGATGTAGAAAATCTGAGCTCCTGGGCTTGTTAATGCATTGGTATCTATGAGTGGGGAGAGTGGGAGAAGGGTGCAGAAGGTGGTACTTCACTTCCGGATTGAGCAAACAGGTGGGTGGTGATCTAGTACATGGTGCAGAGAGTGGAGGTAAGTGGCAGAACCCACTGCAGGATAGCAACAGGGGCCTTCACTCCTGGAAGCTAACAGGGGTAGAAGTACCCAGAAAGTAGAACCAATACCTCTTTGCAGGAGCTTGAGCCAGAACCTTCAGATCTCCAGGCTTTCTTGGTGTGGTTTGGTAAGTGATGACTCTTGAAGGAATGGTACCCCCAGGCCCATCAGGCTTAGGATCAGCCTAGAAGGTGCTTTCAACTCACCTCTTGGCCCTGCTTTTCCCTTCATCCCAGGAAATCCTGGTTCTCCAGGTGGCCCAACCTTGCCTGGAGTTCCCATGAAGCCAGGATCACCTTTCATGCCTGGCAAAGTCCAAAGGGGGAGCAAGTCAGGGCCCATTGTGGTGGTGCTGGTGGCAGTGAGGGGGGTGGTTTGGTACTAGGCCAAGGTGAGGGCAGGAATAACACCCTCCCAGTATCTGTAATCCCTCTTCATGGGGTGGCTGGAAGGGGCCACATCTGAATGTGGAGTTACAATAGGTCCAACATCCATCCAGGAAGCCATACCTTTCAGTCCTAGCTCTCCAGGGACGCCAGCAAGACCTGGAAAGCCTTGGTCTCCCTCAGGCCCTAGAGGGCCAGGGATGCCAGGGAAGCCAGGGTCTCCGGTGTCACCTTGATCCGAGGATGGCCCAGGAGGTCCTGGGGACCCAGGGGAGCCTGGGCGTCCTAAGGATAAGATTAGAAAAGGGATGAGAGACAGAGGAGTAGGAAGCAGCCACTACTGAAGACCTAGTAAGTGTAAGGAAATCAAAGCCCATTTCTAGGGCAGAACATGAATCTTTGCCGTATGTGGGGTCACAGTGCCCAAATCTTCCCAAACCCTTTTAGCAGCCTATTCCTGGCCCCTGAGACACTACTGGGTCTGGTGGGGGTGGGGCTTCTATAAGACTGAGCAGACTCATGCATGTCCACTAATAGGGACAGAAATGAATTGTGTATGGGACCTCCCAAACTCCAGACAAAATGTCATGGCCAGTTTTCTTTGGACTTCTTGTCTTTACCTCGTTCTCCATCTAGGCCTGGTCGCCCGGGGTCACCAGGCTGTCCTGCTAGGACTGAAGGCAAGGAGAAGCCAGGGGCACCAGGGAGACCAACTGGACCTTGGAGACCAGGGAAGCCTGCAAATAAACGGGGCTGCAGTGATCTGTGTGCCCAGAAGAGGGCGGAGCTCTTTCAGGGAAAATGGAAGCGCTTAGCTAGGTGTTAGACTAGGGAACGTCAGCAGAGGGCGCCTCTCCCCGCATTTTTCCTTGGTAGTCCGCAGACAAACACAACAGAGAAGGACTTCGAGCAGGCGCTGAGTTTTAGAAGAGTGCTTTGGAAAGCTCTAGCTCCCAACTTCATTGGTATTGCAAATAGTTTAGGCAGATTTTCCCCAAATCAGGAAGAAGAGAAGGAGTGACTTTAGCACCTTGAACTGAAGTTTCTCAGTGCCCCCTCCTCCCTCCTTCCCTTCCTTCCCTCCTTTCTTTTCTAATAACCAGGGTTATCACTAAGGCAGGGTGCCTGCACAACCAATCCGTCCCTCCTGGAGGCCATTTTCCCCCTTTGCTTTTGCTTCCCTCCCCTCCCCCTCCTTTCCTTCCCCTCCCCTCCCCTCCCCTCCCTTCCCTTCCTTTCCCTTCCCTTTCCTTCCCTTTTTTTTTTCCTTTCCATTCCATTCCATTCCATTTGATAAAGACAAATAAACTGAGTGGGGATGGAGAAAGAAAGATATAGCAACTAAAACAATAAAATATTTAGGAGTAAACCTAACCAAAGAAGTGAAAGACTTGTATACTGAAAATTATGAGTCACTACTCAAAGAAATTGAAAAAGACACAAAGAAGTAGAAAGATATTCCATGTTCATGGGTTGGAAGAATTAACATCATCAAAATGAATATATTACCCAGAGCCATCTACAAATTTAATGCTATCCCCATCAAGATCCCAAGCACATTTTTTAGGAGAATAGAAAAAATGCTACAAATGTTTATCTGGAACCAGAAAAGACCTAGAATTGCCAAAACAATCTTGAGAAAAAAGAACAGAACCGGAGGCATCACACTCCCAGATCTCAAACTGTATTATAGGGCCATTGTCATCAAAACTGCTTGGTACTGGAACATGAACAGACACACTGACCAGTGGAATAGAATTGAGAGCCCAGAAATGAGGCCCCACATGTATGGACATCTAATCTTTGACAAAGGGGCCCAGACTATTACATGGGGAAAGCAAAGTCTCTTCAACAAATGGTGTTGGAAACAATGGGTTGAAACATGCAGAAGAATGAAACTGAATCACTGTATTTCACCAAATACAAAAGTAAATTCCAAGTGGATCAAGGACTTGGATGTTAGACCAGAAACTATCAGATACTTAGAGGAAAATATTGGAAGAACTTTTTTCCGCATAAATTTTAAAGACATTTTCAATGAAACGAATCCAATTACTAGGAAGACTAAGGCAAGTATAAACCTATGGGACTACATCAAATTAAAAAGCTTCTTCACAGCAAAAGAAACCACTACCCAAACCAAGAGACCCCTCACAGAATGGGAGAAGATCTTTACATGCCATACATCAGATAAGAGTTTAATAACCAACATATATAAAGAGCTTGCCAGACTCAACAACAAGACAACAAATAACCCCATCCAAAAATGGGGGGAGGACTTGGACGGAATATTCACCACAGAAGAGATCCAAAAGGCCGAGAAACACATGAAAAAATGCTCCAAGTCTCTGATTGTCAGAGAAATGCAAATCAAGACAACAATGAGATATCACTTCACTCCTGTGAGAATGTCATACATCAGAAAAGGTAACAGCAGCAAATGCTGGAGAGGGTGTGGGGTCAAAGGAACCCTCCTGCACTGCTGGTGGGAATGTCAATTGGTCCAACCTCTGTGGAGAACAGTCTGGAGAACTCTCAGAAGGCTAGAAATGGACCTACCCTATGACCCTGCAATTCCCCTCCTGGGGATATATCCTAAGGAACCCAACACATCCATCCAAAAAGATCTGTGTACACATATGTTCTTGGCAGCACAATTTGTAATTAGCCAAAACCTGGAAGCAACCCAGGTGTCCAACAACAGATGAGTGGCTGAGCAAGTTGTGGTATATATACACAATGGAATACTACTCAGCTGTAAAAAATGGTGACTTCACCGTTTTCAGCCGATCTTGGATGGACCTTGAAAAAATCATGTTGAGTGAAATAAGTCAGAAACTGAAGGATGAATATGGGATGATCTCACTCTCAGGCCGAAGTTGAAAAACAAGATTAGAAAAGAAAACACAAGTCGAACCTGAAATGGAATTGGAGTATTACACCAAAGTAAAAGACTCTGGGGTGGGTGGGTGGGTGGGGAGAATACAGGTCCATGAAAGATGATGAATGACATAGTGGGGGTTGTATTGTTAAATGGGAATCTGGGGAATGTTATGCATGTACAAACTATTGTATTTACTGTTGAATGTAAAACGTTAATTCCCCAATAAATAAATTTAAGAAAATAATAAGTGCTGGAGAGGTTGTGGGAGCAAAGGAACCCTCCTGCAGCGCTGGTAGGAATGTATATTGGTCCATCTCCTATGGAAAGCAGTCTGGAGAACTTTCAGAAGGCTAGAAACCCTAAGGCTACAAACAACCTTCCCCATTCTCTTTAAAATTCGTATTTCTTCCAGTCTTGGGACCTCTAGGACTATGCTTGTATTTCCTGATGCCTCCCCTCTCAATCCCTTACCCTGTTATACTGCCTTTGCTGACCTCAACTAAATCAGTGCAACCAAGTTCCACCATGCCACATTATGCCACCACTGACTTTTTGCTTCATATTTTATCCAGAGATGCCAAGCCAGAGATGCTTACCTTCTAACCCCAATAATCTGATGAGACCTTTCCTAACACATGGGACTACCTAGTTATACTTCAGATGCTGCTTTATCTAATAAAGTTACAGATCCCAGATACATGCTGGGGCCTAGGGTATTGGGTGCCTGTATACACAAATACATTATTTAGGGGCAACTATATATCAAAGTAAAAGTGCTTAATAGTCCTCTATGATTAGATTTAGAACTATTTAGCTTAACAATCAAGAAGAATAGCCTAAAGAAGGCACCCTAAGTTTTCTAATCAAACATTTATTACTTAAGCTTGGCTACTCTCCTCTCCTACCCTCTACTTCACTTCCCTCAATCACTTTATCTACTCAACTAATTACACAAATGTAAGATACATCTGTTAGTTTCTGACAACATCAGCATTATTGTAACTCCTTGATAATCTTCTTTTTTTCTTGTTGTTTTATTGTTATCACTGTTGGACAGGACAGAGAGAAATGGAGAGAGGAGGGGACAACAGAGGGGGAGAGAAAGATAGACATCTGCAGACCTGCTTCATCACCTGTGAAGCAACTCCCCCGCAGGTGGAGAGCCAGAGGCTCAAACCAGGATCCTTATGCTGGTCCTTGTGCTTTGTGCCACGTGTGCTTAACCCACTTCGCTACCACGTGACTCCTACCCACCCCTGATAATCTTTAGAAGAAACACTGTGTACAATTTTCCAAGAGATATACTGGAAAATATTTATAAACTAAAGGACAGTTATTATCTCTATGACAACCTTTGCTAGAATCACCAAACAAATAAATCCTGTAAAACTCAAGGTTAACTTAGATACAACTGAGATCCGAGGTGTATTTCCTCCCTAACTTGAGGCCAGACCCCATTAACCTTACACCAGTTTGGATACAACAAATGACAATCAACACTTTAACAACTGGGAGATAACTCAAGCTTGTCACGTAAAGAAGGGACTACAAAAGTTGTAAAAGGCCAAGAGACTGGCATACATAATGACAGACTTTTTGGCCACTGTCAGGCCACCCTATCACCCAGGGTCCTAAACAGGGAATACTTGGATTCCTCCATAGATAATATGGGCTTAGATCTAATAGATCCCAATCTCTACCATTACTGGTCACATCCCTTGGGAAAGTCATCATAAGCCCTTTCATGAGAGCTTCTTCTTCAGGACTGTACCCTCACTGAACTAGCAATGATAGGGACTGCCCCACTCTCCAAAGGGAGGCTGGGTCATCCTACTCTGCCGCTTGAAGAAAACTGGTACTAAAATGAGTACAGTCTATAATGTTCACAGCTGTGACCATGAACTGTGAACACAGACTGACAAGGACTTGGAAGTTGTACAGGCTTCTGTACTAATGAATATATATGGGCCCTTTATCAGATCTATGGGATAAATGATTAATTGTATTTAAATGTTCTCTTCAAGTTTGGGAGAGACACTTTGTCCTCCTGATGCTGCTTTCTAATCCTATTATCAACTCTGACACCATCTTCCCAGACAATATTATTAGTCTACTTCTATTTTTTTACACTCTTTTTTAAAAATAAAATATTATATTTTACTTCCTTTTCAAATATGGAGAGAGAGAGAGAGAGAGAGAGAGAGAGAGAGAGAGACCACAACACTGTCATATCTTTCAGTGAGGTAAGGGACAGTCATGGCTAAGCAGCATATTATCCAAGTAAGCTATTTTACCAGCTCAAAGATTTCTCTCTCTCTCTCTCTCTCTCTCTCTCTCTCTCTGTCTCTCTCCTCTTCTCCTCTGTGTGTTTTTAAGCCAGGACACTGCTAAATTTTTGTGTATGGTGGTGTCCGAGATTGAACCTGAGACCTCAGAGCCTCAGACATGAAAGTATTTTCTGTATCCATAATGTCCTCTCCCCAGTCTACTTTGCACTCTTTTCACAGACCCCAGCTCTTCCTCTCTCTCAGAGGTAACCATTCTTGAATTTTGTGTTCACCTTCCTTTCTCATCAAAGTAGGACAATTCATATCTGTATCCCTAAGCAGTAGCTTATTTGAATTTGCTTATGTGTAAATGCTTATCACTGGAACCACATCAAATGCATTCCTTTGCTACTTGCTACTCCCCCAATTATGTTCCTGAAATGTATCTATCCTGACATATGCTGCTTACTACATTTGTAATTGCCTTTAATTACTCCAGATAGCTAGAGCTAATGAATCATTTAATGGCTACCTTTAGACAAGGTTTGGAAACAGGTAAGGAAATGCCATATGCTTCCATTAGGTCCTATCTCCTCTATCTCCTATGTCCATGCAGTCTTCCTATAGGCTCAGCCCCTGCTGAGTTCTCACTGTGCAGATGTTACTGGTTTTCAGAAAAGAAAAGGTTGATCCTGGTCAGAAGAAAGAATAATGAGGAAGAGAAAGAGAGAGAGAGAGAGAGAGAGAGAGAGGAGATGTATCAGTAAAAGATGTATCAGTAAAACTTATAGCCAAGAAATAAATAATGGCTATAGTTCCTGGAAAACATAGCTACATTATATAAACAAGTGGGTGAAGAGAGAAAATGTGGTGGAGCAATAAAGAGAACATTTTGCAAACATGATTTCCTGATAACATGCCATAACATAATGACCAACATTTCTTGAAGACCTACAGTATGACAGGCACTGCACATACTAAGCACTTTTACATAGACGATCTCACTATTCATTGATTCCTTGCCTAACCTATGGGGTAGACTCTCTTATTATGTCCATTTTTCTGAATAGGAAAACTAGGGACTCATTTAGGATTAAAAAATTGTTGTTCAAACTCCTATAACTAGTGAGGATGAAAGCTAGGATTTGAAGCCAGTTGGCCTGGCTTCACAACTCATGTACTTTATTTATTTGCTCTGCTCTAATAGACAGAAATAGTGACAGAGAGAGACAGAGAGGAGAAGAAACACCTGTAGCATTGTTCTATCACTTGTGATACTTCTACCTATAGGTGGGGACAGGGGTTTGTTAATATGAGTGCTCTTCTAGGTGTCCATAGCCTGGTCACCCCCCAATCCAAGCACTTTATTGTGATACAACATAAAGTTCATGTCCCGTTTACACTGAGTGAGTCTTCAGAATATCCATAAGGAAAGAAAAAAAAAAAACATGATTCATTCTGTCTGAGAGGTGGGGAAGGGAGATTTAAGAAAGGAACCTTAGGGGGGGCCAGGTGGTCATGCAGCTTAGCTCATGGACTGGCTCAAGAATCCTGGTTCAAGCCCCCAGCTCCCCACCTGCAGGGGTATACCTCACAGGCAGTAAAACAGGTCTGCAGGTGTCTATCTTTCTCTCCCCCTCTCTGTCTTCCCCTCCTCTCTCAACTTCTCTCTGTCCTATCCAAATAACAAGGGCAACAAAAATAGAAAAAAAATTGTCTCCAGGAGCAGCAGATTCATAGTGCAGGCACTGAGTCCTAGCAATAACCCTGGAGGCAAAGAAAGAAAGAAAGAAAGAAAGAAAGAAAGAAAGAAAGAAAGAAACGAAAAGGATCTGAGATAAATTGATGAGTGAAGGAGTGAGTGATGCCTTATTTCTGGCAAAGCCAAGAATTTCTCATTACTTGCTGTATATGTGTTCAGGGGAGACTGTTCTCTTCTTAGTCTTGGACTTCTTCCAGCAGTCACACTGGGCCCTCAACTGTCACCCATACTGGCTACCAAAGAATTTTCTGCAAAAACTCTCATTAAGTGCATAAGCCCTGTCCCTCAGAACCACAGAACCCAGGCTATAAACAAGAGTACCAAAAAAAAGGCCTGGAAATTATTAAAGGAGAGGGACAAGGCTGGGTGGTGACACACCCAGTAGAGCACACACCATCTGGAGGACCCATATTCAAGAGCCCCTGTCTGCACCTGCAGGGGAAAGCTTCACAAGCAGTGAAGCAGTGCTGCTTTCTCTCTCCCTCCCTCTCTCACACCTTTCCCTTCTTTCTCTCTCCCTCCCTCTCTCATACCATCTACCAAGTAAACAAATTAGAAGGAAAAAAATGGCTGCCAGAAAAGAGGTGTCATCCCAACATGGATCTCTAGCAATTACTCTAGTTAAAAATAAATAAAACTAAATAAATAGGAGAGGGGTAGAAAAACTGGAAGTTAGAAAGGATCCTCACTGAACAGTACCCTCTGTCTGGATAATCTTAGGCATGACCAGCTCTCTTTTTCAGAAGTCAGTAACATTGAGTTTCCGGGATTCCTGGAGATGCTAAGCAAAGCTCTACCTTGTGAATGGAATAGCCCTTATGTGCTCCAGCTGCAAGGCTTGACTGACTCACTTTAAAAGAAATTATTTTAATTAAAAAGATAGAGAGGGGGAAGAAGGTAGATAGATACATAGATGGAGAGAGAGAGAGAGAGAGAGAGAGAGAGAGAGAGAGAGAGACAGAGAGAGATACCGAGACCAGAGCACTGCTCAGCTCTGGCTTATGTTGGTACTGGGAATTGAATCTGGCATCTCAGAGCCTCCAGCATGAGAGTCTTTTACATAGTCATACTATCTCCCCAAACCTAAGGAGGCTCACTTACCTTGGCTACCTTTCTGTCCTTTCATCCCCAACTTCCCTGGAGTTCCAACACCAATTCCTGGGGATCCCTTTTCCCCTTTGGGACCAGGCAGGCCAGCTGCTCCAGGCACACCACTTATACTAGGTCCTATGTAGAGATAGGAGGACAGAAGTCAGTTGGAGTGAGGTCCTCACTTTTAGCTTACTTCCTGGGATCCCGAGATTCCTGCCAAACAAACAGAAACTGAATAATAAAGTAATGGGAAAGATAGTTCATTTAGGTAGAAGTACAACTTTTGTTTTCTTTCCACTTAACACCAAGGGAACCTCAAGTTGGTCCTTGGTGAGGTGATCTATGACCCCTAGGATATGGGATGTACAGTCAGTTGGAAATTCAAGGTCAGCTCTTGCCAAACTTCTAGAAGAATAGATACTAACCTCTTTGCCCATGAGGGTCCCTACCTGGAGTTCCATGGCTACCCTTGGTTCCTGGAAGACCATTCAGTCCTTGCAAACCGGGAAGTCCAGGAAAACCTGAAGGGAAAGAGCATGAGCAATGTCTCCAAGAAGTTTGAATCACAATGGATCAGCAAGAGGTAATACCTGACCCCAAGAACATTCTAAAACGCTTATTCTTAGAGGTTATGGCTTCTCTCTCTTCCCTTCTCTCTCTTTATTTTTTTACACATAAGTGATTAATCACCCCAAGGATGATTTCTGAGAGGGGGTGGGTGGACTACAGCAGACTGTACATACCTTTGGCTCCTGCTAAACCAGGTGGTCCCAAAGGCCCACTTGCCCCTGGATGGCCAGGAGAACCTGGAAGGCCTGGACTTCCAACCATGCCTGCCATTCCAGAGAGTCCTAAAAGGGAAACCAAGGCAGACATTCAGGATGGGTCATGGTATGTAGCCTATATTCACTTTCTCAGAATAAAGTTCTAGCATGGTACCTGGGGAGCCAGGAAGGCCAAAATCTCCAGAAACACCAACTTTCCCATCTTCACCTTTGCTCCCTGGGAAACCCACATCGCCAACTAGACCATTTTGTCCTTTCATACCTACCAAATCAAGAATATTGAATGAGCAATCACATTTCAGACAGTGTGGTCTGGCACAGTAGAGAGACAACAGGAAGATGAAGCCATGGTGAGCTATCAAGGGAGCTGACTCCATGAAAAAACACTGAAGAGGTGTGTGGTGGTTGTTTTCATAGTTTGAAGGGTTCCACTCAATTGAAAAGTATGAAATTTATTCTTTTATGTTTAAATGAACTTGTTTTGAGCATCCCTAGAGGTAAGACCTTAGGTAGAAATGGTCAAGGAGCAATTCAGATAACTATGAACCAATGGGGAAGATGTCATTATCTCAAGTTTTTGACAAGTCTGTGAGAGGGGCAGGGGTAAGATAACATTGTGGTTGTGCAAAGAGATTCTCATGTCTGGGCCTCCAAAGTTTCAGATTCAATCCCTGCACCACTATAAGCCAGAACTGAGCAGTACCCAGGTTAAAAAAATGTCTATGAGAGTCAGGAAGGGAAAGTAGGCTGTTTTTCTGGGAGAAATTGTGGGCTGGCTATGAATGGACACATGTTGGGTACAGCATTTTCTGCACTGGATGGATGTTGTAGAACTTTTAGAAGACTTCCAAAATCCCCTCACCAGTCTTCATTTTAAAGGAATCTGTGAGCCACAAGAGGAAAAATTCAGCAGCCTTACCTTTAAGGCCAGATTCTCCAGGCTGTCCCTTGGGTCCTGGGATGCCAGAACTTCCAAGAGTCTGGCCCCGGTCTCCTGGGGATATCAATATATTGTTCAAATGGGGAGTAGATGCTATAGCAAAGACATCTTGGGGATACAAAATCTTTTCAGAGTCAGTATCATCAGAGAAAGTCTCTGGAAAATTACACACTGGGTAAAAAGAGAATGATCACAAACAAGGGGTAAGTACCCTATCTAGCTATAGGTATGGACTTCTGCTATGTTTAGGACATCCAAATACATATTTAGGATCAGTATGGGCAGAAAAGAGGATAAGAAGAGACCCTTGGACATCATCAGAATGGAGTGGTGATGACAGCAAGAATGGTAAGTTTTTCCTGTCAAATGAGCTAGACCCAAGGTTCTCCACTTTTGCTGGATCTGGCAAACAGGTGGGTCAAACTGTTGAGGGAAAACATACTACCCAGAAATAGGAGTGGGTTCAGGTGTGGCTTGGAAGGTGTAGGCGGGACTTTGGGTTTAAAAGGTTGCATCTTGCTCTCTTTCGTTCTCTTTCTGGTATTACCATGTGACCAACAAAATGCTGTAAGTTACTTTCTCTCTCTTTTTCTCCTCAACCTCTCTCTCCCTCTCATACCCTAACATGTTTTGTTTTCAATAAAGTTTAAAGTACCTGAAAATCATGTTTTTTCCTCATTTTTTGTTGAGATCATGCGTGGCGAACCTCCGGAATGGGGAACAGATGCTGTCCCCTACTCTTTCCCCTTTAACGAAACCACAAAGCCAAAAAGAAAGCCTTTTTTGAGCCCCAAGAAAGCCATGGAGAGTTAGGTAGTCACCACGGTTTGTCTCAGGTCTTTGAGGAACTAAGAATTCAATGAGGCGCTGACCAAGGGAGAAATGCAAATCATTTCAAGTGCTTCCCCTAAAACAGGGTTTGTCTCCTGTACAATACTAGAGATCACTAGAAATTCATCTTGTGCATATTAAAGGACACAATGTTCATTACCTTTGGAGCCTGTGAGGCCAAGTGTTCCTGGGAGTCCAGGAATCCCATCAAGACCTGGTGAACCCTTTAAAGCAATAAGCAAATTAATATGTCTGCCAAGAACTCAAGCCTCCCACCTTTCAGTCCCTCTACCATCCCTGAGCCATTGCCTGAGAGATAACAGCCACGCTTTGAGATCTTAATGGACCTGGGTCAGGGGTATCATACAGAAGGGAAGGTGATGACTGAAGGTCAGAAACATGCATTTTGGGTATTCAGGGGAGATGTTTGGTCTTCAAATCTTGGCATTCATAACTTCCTGATGTAGGGGTGTGGCAGTGTGCACATGGTAGAACGCACGTATGACCATACGCAAAGACCCAGGTTCAAGACCCAGGTCCCTACCTGTAAGGGGAAAGCTTCACAAGTAGTGGAGCAGTGCTACATGTGTCCCTCCTTCTCTCTCCCATCTCTTTCTCTGTGTGTGGCTCAATCATAAAAGAAAGAAAAATAGGGACCAGGAGGTGCCGCACTTGGTTGAGTATACACGTTACAGTGCACAAGGTCCCAGATTCAAGCCCCTGACCCCCACCTGCAGTCATGAGTGGTGAAGAAGGGCTGCAGGTGTCTCTCTATCTCTCTCACTTACTATTTCCCCCTCCCCTCTCAATTTATCTGTCTCTATCCAAAAATAAAAAAATATATATTAAAAAGAAAGGAAAATAATGGCCATCAGGAGCATCAGAGTTCTTGTATAGGCACTGAACCCCAGAGATAAATCTAGTGGTAAAAGGAAAAAAAATTATATATATAATATATATAATTTGTATATATGTATATATATATATATATATATGACAGTTGGTCTATGAACTTAGTGTGTTCAGCTGACAGTTGGCTGCCACAACCTGTGCCAAAGGTTTGCAAGCATTATGCACAAAAGAAACTGTTGCTTTGTATGAGAGGCTAACCTTCTATTACAGCTACTGCAAGGAATGTACAGCCTTCCCGCCACTGGGTAGCAAGCTTATATGTGCTGGTGATGATGTCTGAATTTGAGCTATTGTTACCATTTTATCAGGAAAGCCTGTCTTTGCTTGCTGGTGTCCAACATGCTCTCTGAGTATGGAAAGAAAGCATATCAGCTGCTATCAGAAGATTTCCTCCTGGTATATGCTACCACTTTGATTCAGTTTGAGATGTACCCAGTAAAGACATGTGTCACTCATTACCAGGAGTAGAAAGCTCAGCTCTGAGTTGGGGCACTGTGTTCATTGTGCCACTACACAGGACACTCTATTTGTCTGGATTTTCCCTGAATGTGGACAGATTCAAAGCCACTGCTCATTTTGGGACCCCTCTCATAATTCCTTCCCACTTTGACCCCTTAACCCTCCTCCAGTATGCAAAGAGTCAGGATATCCGGTTTAGAATGCTTTCCTTGGCAATTACTCCAGGGATGTGTGGAGGTGTATGTGTGATGTGGCATGTTCTGCCCACCAGAAAGAATGACAGCTTTAAAGGGCAGATACTTTGCCTGCAGGGAGCATAGGTGCTCTATGACTCAGCTCATTTAGTTCCTTCAATATTGCTATTATTGCTGCTATTTGTTCAGAGCCTGCCGTGGGGCAGACAGAACACTAAATGCTTGCCTCATATCAGCCTGCTCAATCCTCACTACTGTTGAAAGTGGTTTAAATATCATTCTCATTTTTCACAGGTAAAAAATGGTGAGGGTCAGGGAAGTTAAGTGATATGCACAAGATCCCAGAGCTGATAAGCTGATAAGTGATGGATGGGATTGATATTCAAACTCAAGTCTCTTGGCTGATGAAATAGCTCACCTCGATAGTGTGCTACTTGACCATGTGCTCGACCTAGGTTTGAAACTAGCTTCCACTGCATTTATGAAAGCTTTGGTGCTGAGTAGTATCCTTCTCTCTCTCTCTTTCTCTCTCTCTCTCTCTCTCTTAAAAACTAAATCAAATCCAAGTTACTCCACTATCCTGCCTTTTAAGAAGACCCACAGAAACTGGACTTGCTTCCTCTGGTGGCAACAAAGACCTTTCTGGAATCAAAATATCAGGAAGTTTGTTCTGAATTTAGATGAAAGCCCAAAGTGAACTTAGGATGCTGGCAATGAAGATGAAAGAGAGAAAGGGAGGAAGGAAGGAAGGAAAGGAGGGAGGGAGGAAGGGAGGGAGGGAGGATGGAAGGAAAGGAGGGAGGAAGGAAGAAAGGGAGGGAGGAAAGAAGGCAGGCAGGCAGGCCAGCACATAAGGTAGTTCTTCAGTTGTTCTCAAATTCAACTTCACTGAGGCAAATGGATCCATATAGAACCTAAGAGAGTAAAGATATCAGGGAGGAATGTAGAGTGTCAGCATGGTGGGTGATTGGGGGTTTTTGAAGGAGCAGGTGCCTGGGCTGTGGCATGAAAAGAGACAGTTACTAGGCAATTACAGAGTAGGCATGTGTGTGTGTGTGTGTGTGTGTGTGTGTGTGCGCGCGCGTTTTGTGTTTGGTGGGGGGGGGGCAAGAGCAAAGGCCCATAGGAGGGGATATCCAAGGAAGAATGAGAAGAACTTTCTTTATATATATTACCAGAGCACTGATCAGATCTGGTTTTGTGGTGGTGCAGGGGATTGAACCTGGGACTCTGGAGCCTCAGGCATGAGAGACTGTTTGCATAACCATTATGCTATCTAACCCTGCCCAAGGAGAACTTTCTAAATCAAGGTGAGAACTCTGGGCACGAGCTAGGGGAAGGGTCTGGAAAGTGGGTTGGGATCAGAAAGAAGGGCTATGAGGCCATATCCCCTTCTTTTAAATTTTTTTAAATATTTATTTATTCCGTTTTGTTGCCCTTGTTGTTTTATTGTTGTAGTTATTGTTGCTGTTGTTATTTATGTCATCATTGTTGGATAGGATGGAGAGAGGAGAGGAAAACAGAGAGAGGGAGAGAAAGATAGACACCTGCAAAGCTGCTTCACCGCCTGTGAAGCAACTCCCCTGCAGGTGGGGAGCCGGAGGCTTGAACCGGGATTCTTACTCTGGTCCTTGGGCTTTGTGCCATGTACGCTTAATCCGCTGCACTACTGCCATATCCCCTTCTGTGGAGGCCCATCCCTAGTAGACAGGCAAGGATCTGGACACACTTACAATTTCTCCTGGAATTCCTGGGAAACCTGTGATTCCAGGGGATCCCTTCATGCCAGGTAATCCCCTTAGTCCTATGGAACCAGGGGGGCCTGGCCTTCCAATAAGTCCCTTGATGGTGTTAGGGAATCCAGGCGTTCCAGGCAAGCCTGGGAGCCCAGAGAGGCCTGCTTCTCCTTTGTTACCTGGGAAAGAATCAAAATGATTTGAAAAAAAAACTTGGAGGGGGACTAGGTGGTGGTACATCTAGTAAAGTGCACATGCTACTATGCACAGAGACCCCGGTTCAATACCTTGGTCTTCACCTGCAGGAGAAAAGCTTCACAAGTGGTGAATCAATACTGTATCTTTCTCTTCCCCTCTTTCTCCTTCTCTATTTCTCTCTGTCCTATTAAATAATTTTTAAAAGGGGGATAAAAAGGGGGGGAAGCCATCAGGAGCAGCGGAGTCATCCTGCAGGCATTGAGACCCAGCAATTACCCTGGTGACAATAATTTTAAAAAAGAAAGAATGAAAAAGAAAAGAATCAGAGGCAGTGAAAATATGTGCCCCAAGGTGCAGGTAATCAGGGTCACAAGCAGGTAAAGTGGAGGTCTTCGGACAATTACTGGCAGAGCGGAGATGGGAGTAGAGTGAGAATGCTTTAGAATTATGGAGTACCAGGTAAATTCAGCATTGGGAAAGCTGCCAGGTTCCCATGTACCACTGTCTGCCCAGCTCTTCAGGGGTACAGCAGTCTGTGTCAAACACTTGAGTCCACATTAGTAATGAAATCTGGTTGTGTTAGAGTACAGCACAGTTCAGACCTACCGAAGGCAGTTCTAGAATACCTACAGACACCATGACTATACATCTGAGGAGGCTTGTATTTGGGATCTTTACTCAAGAAGGTGTTAAGTTTGGTCATTAATTTTTGGGGGGTGTTTCTCCTGCCCATTCTATGTCCTGGCACCTCTAGGTCCAGGAAATCCGGTGGATCCATCTGAACCCTGAGAGCCTTTGTCTCCTTTGAACAGGAGGTTCAGCATTGAAGGTCTTGGAGTGGGTCTTCCACCTGGTCCTGGTTGGCCTCTGTCTCCTGCAGGAATGGAGGATGTGAGCTTAGATATGGGGACAGCATGGCTGATTTTTCATTTCCATTGCACCCTCACCATGATCAAGTTCCTTTTCTGGGCTCTTCTAGTTTTTTCCTGACCCTCATGCCCCAACTTTGCATTTCTGTGTCTGTACTGTTTCAACTACCCACAGTTCACCACACACTTTAGACTATATTCAGAATCCCCTCGTTGTGCACTGTGTATTTATCACAAGGCCTCTGACATGCAGTGGTGAGTCAGTCATTAGGTCTTTCGATTCAGAAAGATTTAGTTCAAGAGCCTCAAATCTTATTAGTTACCATAAGACTAGTTCAGGCTGTGGAGAGATGATAAACAAATAAAAAGAGGACTTGGGAAGTATGGGGGCAATTCCAGAGTTCAATTCCCCAGCTCACCTTTCTCACCAGGTTTGCCAGCTTGTCCAGATGGCCCCACTTTGCCTACTGCCCCAGGCAACCCCTTCAGACCACTGGCACCAGGAATACCAGGGAGACCTGGCACCCCTGGAAAGCCCATCAGTCCGACAGAGCCCTTCTCACCTGTTGAGAGAGAAGAACTTCTGTTATTGACTCTGCTCCCCCTACAAGGGCACAAAAACTCAAAGAACTTAAATAATCCACTCAAAGTTACATGGCTAGGAAGCTTCAGTAAAGAGATTCAAGCCTATAACTTGTTAGTTAACAACAAAACCCAAGTTCTTCACCATTATGCCTTATACCACCATTGACACTAAGCAACAGACAGGAAAGTAGAGGTATGGATACTTCTATGATTCACCAACTTAGACCTTATGTGTAGCATTGGAATAAAAAGTTTGTGGCCACAGTTTCAGCCTGGCTCTGCTGCTAATCTGTTGTAGGAACTTGGACCAGTCACTTTCCATTGTAGAAAATGTAGATGTCACCAAGCCATTCCCCGGTGTCTAGTAGAGTAATCACAAGCAATGAGAACTCTCTGCCCAGATCAATGGCAGGAGTCAGACAAATGAATTCACTTCACATGACTGTTACTGTCCTGGGCTTTATTGATTATGCTCTTCAGCCGAGCATTCCACCCAGCAGGCAGTGGGGGTGATGCCCCTGGTGTGGTAGACTCTCTTCGCACTGGCCTTGTCACAGAAGTCCCTCCCATTCTTCATCGCCAGGCAGAGAGAAAGGTATAAGCTGAGCAGTACAGAAGCTACACATTGTCGCCATTTGTTCCCTTCCTGGTCACTTACCCATCAGACCAGGGAGCCCTGGCAACCCAGATGTCCCTGGAAGGCCTGTGCTCCCCAGGAAGCCAATCAGCCCTGATGATCCAGGAACACCTTTCAGTCCAGGCAGACCTTTCTTGCCAATTGGTCCAGGAAGACCTTTATTGCCTCTTGGACCTTTCTTTCCAGAATGTCCTGAGTCAGCATAGGAGAGAACAACAGGAGTAGCCATCAAGAAAGGCTCTGTCCAGATCTGGGTCACTGCCCATTCCCATAGTTTCTGGTTGGTTGGCTTCTTGGGTTTTGTAAGTGGCCTTTGGCAAATGACTATGCAGGCTGCTAATAGGCAGAGTTCTTTTTTAGTTGGCTCAAGCCTTGGAATCTGCCACCCAGTTTGGCACAGTAGCTGGCAGGGTGAGCAACCCCTTTCTGATCATAACTTTCCATCTTGATGAATGTGGCTCACACTTTAGCCTCTGAATGGAGCTCAGGGGTGCCAGGGTGGCAAGTGAGCTCTGGTTTCCTGGTAGTCCCCTTCTTAATCGCACCACAATGGCCGTTTCCTGAGCCAATCGGGACAGTAGAGGTTAAAGCTGAGCTATTGTTTCAACCTGGCAGGGAGCTCTGGAAACAGGGCTGCCCTTTTAATCCTTCTTGCAAGCAGTTAAATCAGGCAGTTATTTGGCATTAAGGTTGAAAGACCCCCTGGTGCCAAGCACTGTAGAAATCCCCTAGGCCCATTTGGTCTCCTAGGTATTCTGAGACTTCCCTTCACCAAGCTTTAACTTGGTCAATGGGATTAACTTCCTGAATGGCTGCCAGAGTGGAATGTTCAGGTACAAAGCAGGGAAATTAAAAAAAACACAAAGGATTAAATCACTGAGGACAGAGGTATTTGGGACCCCAAGTACCTCAGTGAATGGCTGACTTGGCTTTCTATGGATTGAAAAGCATCCAGTAGCTGCTAGCCCCAGGAATCTAATGGGAGTCTAGGAATGGGATTCCACAACAAGAGAAGGAAATTCAATGGAGGGTAGGGGCAACCACACAGCATGAGTTCGTGGACCTCAGGCCTTGTCAGCCTGCATGCTGGTGGGATGTTAGTTTGTGAACATCTGTGCAGCTTTCTCACCTTCACAGGCCTGTGTAAAGGTTCCAGAAAAACAGAAGGGTAGGGGAGACACAAAGAATATCAGTGGTTCTGCAAATAACTCAACTGCAGTCATGTGACCGGAAGTCAGGAGTGGGTGAGTGATTTGTGGTGATTTGGAAGCTAAACTGAGCTGTCCTGTTTGGCCTTGCAATGTTGACTTGAGGTTTGAAGTCTAAGACTTTAGGAAGGCTGGGTTTCCTTGTAAGCTCTGACCATGTTGTATAGCTGCTATTGACCTTGTTAGCTTAAGTTATCAAGCTGTGGCTCTTCCTCTAAAGGACTTCTTACCTGAAATGCCTGGAAATCCTGGCATTCCTGGAAGTCCTGGTTTGCCTTTGATGCCAAATAGGCCAGCAGGGCCTGGGAAGCCCGGTTGTCCCACACTGCCTGGTGCTCCAGGGTTGCCCCGTTCACCTTTGGGGCCCAGTAGACCCGACTTCCCCAGCAAACCTGAGGAAAAGAAATAACAGATGATCACAGCCTAGCAGGGACTAATAGGGGTCACCTAACCAAGTTCCAGCAGAGACTCTCAACCCAGGATTCATCCCAGGTGTCTCTGTCTTCTCGGGTCCAGTCTTGCTGCTAGTCCCAGAAATCATTCAGAGGCATTGTAAGAAATCTGTTGGTTACAGTTACTTCTGGAATATTAAGACAGGAGAATGGACTTGGGTAGTTTAAAGAGTTGTAAGAGGGGTGGGGCAAACAACACTGTATTTGAACCCCCTGGTTAATCCAAACCCAAGATTCATGCAGATAGTCATGCAAGTGGCTGGGTTACTAAGAGGTGTTTCTGTGAATTGTTAAGTAATTGGGACATAAAAGAGTCACCCGTGGGTCCTGGGAAGCCAGAGTCTCCAGGAAATCCTTTGTCCCCTGGCAATCCCTGTAGGCCTTGCTCTCCTGGAGCACCATTTTCAGCACCAAAGATGTCACCAGGAGCTCCCTTGGAACCTGCTAAGCCTGGGATGCCAGCTTTTCCAGGCAAGCCATCTTTTCCAGGGAGCCCAGGAAACCCAGGCAAACCCTTCTCCCCACGAGGTCCAGGAAATCCTAAGTGCAAAGAGGCAAAACATGAAAGGCCATGGAGATTTAGAAACAACTGGTTTGGGTGGAGGTGTCTGAGACAGTTTTTCTTCTACTCTGAAAATTAACATTCTCGTTTATGGCACTTCTGTTAAAGGTCGAGTGTTCCTGGCCCTGGGACAACTCATCACAGAGACTGATGTTGCACCATGTGACATGTAGAAGGTTCTATCTCATTAAGGCAGGCTGAGGGTAGTACTCAATATCCCTTTTTCGGGTTTATATGGTAGTTAAAGAGCACAGGTTATATCTGGGGCCTCATGTCAAAGGACTAGTGTCTTCGGGTGTCATCTTACTACTGCTGTCATGTCTCCATCATCCTGAGTGGTGGAGGGAACCTAGGTACCAATAAGCCCCAAGCTTATGTCCCAAGAGAAACCCTATACTGCAGAGCAGGGGTGATTTTCAAATAAGAGTGTGTGTGGATATGTCAAGGGCACCTGTGACAGGGTGGGCTTGTTAAAGCCCAGATTGCTGGGTCCACCTCCTGAGTTTAAGGTCAGTAGGTTTGGGTTGGTGGTAGCTGATAATATGTATTTTCAGCAAGTTGCAGGTGGTTCTGATGCAGTCTGAGTATCACTGGTACAGTGTGGACTAATGAAGCTCAGGTTGTAACAACAGCATGTGAATAAACTCTGTCCAGACTGAGTGTGAAATTAAAGCTACCAGACCCACAACAGAGTGTACACCACACTTCCTCCAATTGGTGGATGGAAATCACGATCCAAACACACACTCACAGCAAAGAAGCAGGTGAAAGAAGAAAAGCTCCTTTCCTTACCTGGCAATTTGGGGAGTTGAACCAACCCTGGACCTCCAGGTTCTCCTTTCTTCCCATGTGATCCAGGCTGTCCTGGTATGCCTGGGAGGCCACGGGTTCCCTTTGGGCCTGAAAAGTCAAATGTGAGTTGTGAGGGGGAGAGAAAACTCCATGTGACTAGGTATAATTTGTCACATTTAGTCAGGAATCCTAGGTTCTTATAGGGTCTCTCTTATTCCTACCTCCCCACATAGCCTTCTCTAGAAGCTACTTGTCCCATCCACGCTTTGTTCCAGGCTGCCCTCTCAGGAAGAATGTGTGTCCCCATATAATACCAGGTTAGATTCTGCACCCTTTGGCTCATGGCCCTTATAAGTATGCTCAGTTTTCTTTTATTTCATTCCATACCTGGGAATCCGGGAGTGCCTGGGAATCCTGATGGACCATATGACCCAGGAATAATACAAGGCAAGGTGATACCTGTAAGTGGTAACATATAAAGATCTGGTGAACCTACCAAATCTGAGAATATTCCTTCCTGCCACGCTTCCTTACTTTCATTCCATCTAACTGGTCAACCAAGTTCTTCCCATCTAACAGCAGGGGAGCCTAGACAGAAGAATCATGGCATCAGAAGCTCCTGAGCATTACTCCTAGTGTAATTGCTTATAGAGAAAACTGTAAGATGTGTCTAAGTGCCAGGATGATACTTCCCAAACCCTCAGTGCTGGTGGGCGGCCAGTCATATATGCAGTGCATAGGTGGCCTACCAGCTACACCAAGGTTTCCTAGATATGACCTATGCAAGAATAGCAGCACCTAACAATTACCTACTTACCCTGCCCTCAGATAGAACATCTAGGAATGGGTACTTGGGATTTTCCAAGGACTCAATAAGGCTTACATAAACAAAGTGAAGAATTTGAAGTCAAGACTTCTCAAATTCATCTGTGTGTCATTTTCTTGGAATGAGGCCTTCATAAAACATTGAGTTCTTTGGATAGACTTTATCTAGGTCTACTGAAATCTAATGATTGTCCTTGTTTAGGTATACCCATAGGTCTGTATTGGACAAGCACTAGGAGTCACTCTCTTCGCTGGGATAGACAGTGGCCCCTCCCTCTGCTCTTCATCTGAAACTGTGAACTTGGCTATTCACAAGAAGGGTAGTCAATTCCAGTGTTTAAGATATTTAAATTGGTGGTTTATAGTCCTCCCAGGAAAATCTTCCCAGTTCATTCATAATGCCAATTAAAAGAATGTATAAGATCACAAAGGGGAGGTTTAACAAAATACTAGGGAACAACTAGTAGGCTCCCCAAAGTGCCATTTACACATTTACAAAGTATGATTGCTACGCTAAGTAAAATTAGTCTTGCCTATTCATTAAAAACCCCCTAAGGTCTGCTTTAAGCCACAGAACCAACAGTTCTGATAAACTGCTATAGTTTATGCCTTCACTTAAAATAAATCACAAATTGCATTTCTTAAAGATGTGTTTACAACCTATGGTTCAGACTGCTTACTCAACTGGCTGGCATTCTGCCTCCAATTCCATTCCTATATTTCCATATGAAGAAGACTCAATAGCACTTTTGGTTCACTTGTTCTGTTTCTAAATAATAAAAAAAATATTTGAACAGTATAGTGTATTGGTTAAGATGTTGGATTTGGAAGTCAGACAGACCTGAGCTTACATACTACTTTCTATTATTAAGTGTGGGCAGGATTCTATTTATTTATTGTCATCTCTAGCACTTCACTGCTCCAGGATGACTTTTTCAGATTAAGACATAGACACAGAGACAGAAAGAAGCCTTCTATCCCAAATGTATAAGGTCACTCTAGTAGATTCTGTTCATCTGTGGCAGTCAGATGAAAACAAAACCCTAGAGGAGGAAGCCAAGAACAGGAATATGGATAGGTTTCAGTACAAGGAAAATAATGGTCTAAGAAAAGATAAGTAGAAATCAGAGGAAATAAAGGGCATACTATAGATTTTTGTCTTAAACCAGTTCTAGACATCACATCACACATGTGTAATTATAAGCAGAGGGTCAAAATTGTGGAAAGATAGGGCCTTCAAGTCATACTGGTGGTCTCTGGCTCTTTCTGTCCCTGTTTTAGATTAAATCAGAACCCCCCATCTCACACACAAAACAGAAATCAGCTCTACCCACCCATACTTGGTTTTATAAGTGAAAATGACCTAATCAGACTTTCCATACTAATGCCACAATCAATCTTTAGAATAAAAAGCTCCCCTTCTAGTCATTGAGATTTTAACATCTCAGTTTGCTCTGGGTCCATGGATTAACCATAAGACATACATAACTTCTTCCGGATACCAACCAATGTAAGTTACAGTCTTGGTTAAATTCAGAAAATGAAAATACTTAAGGCAGAAATCAGTCAAGCCATCAACATGCGTGATGAAGGAAACCAGCCTCTAGAGCAGTCCAGCCTTAGGAACAGTCTTCCCCAACCAGAGACTCCAGTGTAGTGCTCAGGTAATTGTGAGAATCTGTAATCTATTTATCAACATTGGTGTTTGAGAACTGTTAGAGTTCTCAACACTCTCACCTCCCTCTGTGTCTAAATCTCCTTTATCAGCCTTCCCTCTGCAGCAGCAATCACCTGAATCAATCAAGTAAAGAAGAAAATTAAACCAGCACAGGACCTCTTGAGGTACAAGGAAAGTCTTGTCTGCAGCCCAGATATACCCACTAAGCAAATTCCCTGTGTGGAATGAATGTAAAATGCTGGCATCCACACAGGATCAAGGACACAGAGGCAACTCCAGTAATAACTGGGGTGATTGATCACTGTGAACATCTGGAGCAGAGCCTCTTTGGAAATATTCAGTTGTCTGCTTGCCCAGAATTTGTAATAATTCACAGCTCTAAGTTGAAGGACTTTTGAAAACATTCCCTTTCCTGGTAATGCAGATGCCCCAGTCTGGGCCACCAGAAGTTGAAATGACAACATTCAGAAACAACATCTTAATTTTTCATGGCAACAGTAAATGTTATAGTGCAATCTTTGAGACTCCTGGTTTATGTGTTTTTAAAAAACTGTGTGGTGGGGGTCAGGGCGGTAGCACACATGGCTCAAAGCACAAGGACCTACATAAGGATTCCAGTTCGAGCCCTCAGTTCCCCACCTGCAGAGAGGTTGCCTCACAAGAGGTGAAGCAGGTCTGCAGATGCCTATCTGTCTTGCCCTCCTCTCTCTGAGTTTCTCTCTATCCTATCCAACAAGGGCAACAAAAGGGAAAAAATGGCCTCCAGGAGAGGTGGATTCATAGTGAAGGCACTGAGCCCCAGCGGTAATTCTGAAGGTAAAAAACAAAACTGTGATGAACAAGGAGTCTAATGGTTATGCAAAAGACTTTGATGCCTGAAGCTCCAAGGCTCCAGGTTCAGTCCTTGGCACCAGCAATAAACCAAAGCTGATGTATGCTCTGATAAAAATAAATTTTCAAATGGAGATAAAATTATGTAGAAAGAAAGGTTTGATTAATTATCTTTGAATACCTTAAGAAAGCTAACACTCTGAACAGAAAAAAATTTCAGGAGTCTAGTACTCCAAAGACATTTTATGCATAACTGTGTTACTATATTCATAAGAACTTTCTGTATACAGGTTCTAATGAAATTTGGGGTAAAAATGATTCCATAGGTTTTCTTTTGTTGGCATCCTATTTTCAAGCAGCTGTAATGTCAATAATATTAGAAGGCTTGGAATTTTAAAGATGTTTTATTTTTTGTAACTTTAAAACTTAGTTGTCTTAAGAGATAAAAGAATGTCACAGGGTGGTTTCACTCATATGTGGAATTTAGAGAACATACTTAAAATAAGCAAGACACAATACAATCCATATTTAGTTTGGAAAATTATAATGGTTACTTAGGGGGGAAAGGGCAGGACGCAGACTCTGGGTGGAAAGAAAGGTATGAAATTTTAATCCTATTAATTTATATTTTGGTAAATCACTATTAATATGACATGTCAGGGGGAATAGATTTAATATCTTAAGCTCCCTAACTACTTGATAAAATTCCCCACAGCCTTTACATGAGTTTGTTAACTGTAATACTAACTTAGTTTTAAGAATCTTGTATCCATTTTAACCTGTATCCTCATCCTTATTGAGCCAATTCATAAACATAGATAATAAAATAAATAAAAATGTAAAAGACCTGGTTATAAAGTGGAAAGAAGAGAAACACATCTAAGAAATCAGGAGTTCATCTAGCATCTGCTGAATGGTACTATAAAAATAAATTTCATAGGGTAGGGGTATAGCATAACAGTTATGCAAAGAGACTTTCATGCCTGAGGCTCTCAAGTCCAGGTTCTGTCTCCCACACCGCCATAAGCCAGAGCTGAGCAGTGGTCTGGTAAAAAAAAAATCATAGAAGCACAATAAAAATTAAAAAAAAAAACTCAGTGGTATTGGAAAGGACTTTGCTTCTCTGAGTATATGTAAGTTTTCTATGGAACATTGTATTATGTACTGGTTGAAAAATGTGAACAAGCATTACTCACCTTTTCTAGTGTCCAGAGGCTTACAGTTGGGAAAAGGAAATTATTAATGGAAGAAACATATCTGATTTAAGCAACATATCTGATTTACTGTGGAGATCAGGGGACTAGAAGGAGGTCTTATTTTGGACACCAAAAGACAAATAGAATGTGACTGCATAAAGAAAAGAGATTTCTAGAACAAGGGCAATATTGACAAAATTTGGGACCTGTTAAGTCACATACTGTGTTTGAGGACAGTGAAAAAAAAAATAGCATTGTTTTATAGTCTGGGGGGTGGCATAGTGGAGAGAGTGCCAGACCTGCAAGCATGAGGTTCCATTTGATCCCTGGTATTTAATATGCCAGAGTGATGCTATGTTTCTCTCTCTCTTTCTCCATCTCTCACTTGTAAATATATAAGTAGATCCCAAAGGGCGCATGACTATACTAGTTAATTCCTGAGCTTGACATCTGATATGCGGGGGGGGGGCAGTTATTGTCTGGGGAAACGATACCATGACCCCAAAGCTTCATCTGCAATATTCCAGCCTTTAAGTTCATGATCAGGCAACAATTTGTTTGCTTTTATATATTAACTCTTTTTATCAGCCACCAGGTTCCAGATACTACCATGATGCCAACTGGACTTCCGTGGGCAGACGACTCCACCAATGTGTCCTGGAGCCCCACTTCCCCAGAGCCCCGCCCCACTAGGGAAAGAGAGAGACAGGCTGGGAGTATAGATCGACCTAACAATACCCACGTTCAGCGGGAAACAATTACAAAAGCCAGATCTTCCGCCTTCTGTACCCCATAATGACCATGAGTCCATACTCCCAGAGGGTTAAAGAATAGGAAAGCTGGGGGTTGGGCAGTAGAACAGTGGGTTAAGCGCACATGGTGTGATGCACAAAGACTGGAGTAAGGATCCCAGTTTGAGCCCCTGGCTTCTCACCTGCAGAGGAGCCGCTTCACAAACGGTGAAGCAAGTCTGCAGGTATCTATCATTCACTCCCCCTCTCTGTCTTCCCCTCCTCTCCCTATTTCTCTCTGTCCTATCCAACGATGACATCAATAACAACATCAGTAATAACTACAGTAACAATAAAAAAGGGGCAACAAAAGGGAAAAAGATGGCCTCCCGGAGCAGTGGATTTGTGGTGCAGACACTGAACTCCAGCAATAACCCTGGAGGCAAAAAAAGGGAAGGTTGATTATAGCCAGCCAAGTGACTTCATAAGATACATTTCATGCACCTCTGTCACATATATTCAATGAATCCATTTTCCAAGTCCAAAGCCATCTGATCCCTAACTCACCTGGAAGCCCAGGGAGACCTTGCGGCCCTGGTAACCCATCTACTCCTTGATCTCCAGGAAGTCCACGAGGTCCATGACTTCCTGGTAGTCCAATTCCTGGCAGACCAGCTGGACCAATATGACCCTTTTCCCCGGGAAGTCCTGGTAGTCCTTTCCCACCTGGGAAGCCTTGTCTGCTATCACCCTAGAAAACACATAAGAAAAAAAAATGAAAATCCCATTAAGAGACAGCATAATGGTTATGCAAAAAGATTCTTATGCCTGAGGCTCTAAGATCTCAGGTTCAACCTTCTCATAAGCCAGAGTTGAGCAGTGCTCTGGTTAAAAAAAAATAAGAAGAAGAAAAAGAGAACTAAGGAAAATAGAAAGAAGAGAAAGATTAAAAAAAAAACACTTATGTGGGAGAGTCATTATGGGAAAGAGATAATCAGTGTGAACAGTTTTGTTTTCTGTTAGAATTTATATCAGTCCTCTGAGTTTAGTTAGTAGGCATGACCCTTCCAAGCTCAGGGTGATGTGCTAATGCAAAATGGGAGAAGTGAACAACAGAGAGGAGAAGGATAATAACCCCCCCAGACACAGAAGGTAGCAGATTCCTTAAAGGGGTAAGACCATTGAGATTATGAAGCATTGATCAAATGAAACAATAACCCAGTCATAGAAAAAAATGTATATATCATTTTAAAAAAGAAGTCCAAAATGCAGTGTTAGTGGCAGAGGCAGAAAGATATTCTAGATGCTATTTAGTCCTGTCTCATGGTCAAGAGGTAATCAGAATCACCTCCTTCTACATCAAATGTGAGTATGTAAGAATTAGTCAGTGAGGAATGGCCAACTTACCCAAAGGCCTGGAAGACCTGGTAAACCTGGAAATCCATCCTTGCCTGAGGTCCCTTTTTCACCAGGGAGACCCTGAGGGCCAGGATCACCCTTCTCTCCTGGCATCCCAGATTCTGTACTGCTAGCCGATTCCCCCTTCTTTCCTTTGGGTCCTGTAGGTCCTTGAGGTCCAAATAAACCCTAAAACAGTGACAAGTGGGGGATAATCAGAAGATACAATCACAGGATTCTTGTATCTAGTATAAACTGACCTAGAGCAGACATTTGGGTACATTTTGGCACTGTTCTGGGAACTTGATTATGCTCGTGTTGAATAACAGTCACACATTTCCCTTCTGTATTCTTTCTAGACTTTGGAACCTTTGATGATGGTAACCTTTTATTAATTCCAATTTATCTTTAGGACAAGAGCAGTTCTAGGCAAATGTAACACATGTGCTCAACCAGGTGCACCACCACTCAGCCCCAAAGGAGTAGAGCCTAACTCTTCTAGGCAAATGTAAACAATTGTATGGAAGTCAGGAAGAGATTTATAGAGTGAGAAGAGGAGGGAACATAGGTAGGTTAAAGTAGAAAGAGACTTCAGAGACTATCTAGTTTGATTTATTACAGATCAAATCCCTGAAGCTTTGTCCTATCCCCATCTTTCTTTAACATGTTTTATAAAGTGATTGGTGAGAAGTAAGAAGCACTTGAAACCTCTCACTGTTTTCTCAGGGTGTAAGTTTGGCAAGACTTACTGGTGTCCCTGATGGGCCCTGTGCACCTCCAGAGCCTGGATCTCCTTTGGTTCCTTTTAGTCCTGGAAGGCCTATGAGTCCAGGTGGTCCAGTCAGACCCGGCTCCCCAGGTGATCCAGTGTTGGAACCGCCACCATCACAAGCACAAAAACCAGATTCCCCTGGGAGAAAGAAAGACAACATTAAGCAGAGTAAGCTGTCTTCCCAAGAAGAAGGAAGACCTGAGTGGCAAAGTTTTTATTAATTCATTCACTCATTTATTTATTAGATACAGAAAGAAATCAAGAAAGAAGGGGAAGGAGAGAAAGAGAGAGAGATCTGCAGCACTGCTTCACCACTCATTAAGCTCCCCCCTTCAGATGGAAATTGGAGTCTTGAATCTGAGTCCCTTGTGCATTGTAACATGTGCCCTCTACTAAGTGCACCACTGCCCAGCTACCCTGAGTGACAATTTGTAACTGAACAATTTCATGGAGGGAATCAGAAAGATTGGAGAGAAGAGGACTCAGATAATCTAATTTCATTCTCCATCCATGTGTATCTTAACTGGTGAATTTATTAGTGGGGGTGGGGGGTGCTAGGCATCAGTAAAACTAGTATGCTGACAGAGTTGAGAACCACTGAACTGTGCTCACTAATTGAGAGTTTGGAGTACAAGTCACTATGAAGCTCTCTTCTTATGATCTGAGAGGTGGCATAGTAACTAATATGTTGGACTCTTAATCATGAGGCCCCACATATGCCAGAATGATGCTCTGAACTTTCTCACTTTCTTCCTGTCTCTCTCAGGAAATATGATCCAGCAATACAACTGTTAGGCATTTATCCAAAAGATGGGAAAACACTGATTTGAAGGGAATATATGCACCCCCATGTTCATAACTTCATTATTCACACTAGCCAAACTATGAAGGCAACCTGAATGCCCACCAATAGATGTCTGAATAAAGAAGCTATGACATATCTAGTCAGTGTGGTATTACTTGGCATTTGAAAAAAATGATGTATTCTTCAGGACAAAATGGATGGATGGAAATAGATGTGATTCTGTTTAGTGAACTAAGGAAGTGAAATACAATTACTGGATGGTTTCACTATTATGTAGAATATAGAGAAATGGGAGGTTGGGCGAAAGCACAGCAGGCTAAGTGTATGTGGCATGAAGCTCAAAGACCAGTGTAAGGATCCTGGTTGGAGCCCTGGCTCCCCACCTGCAGAGGAGTTGCTTCACAGGTGGTGAAGCAGGTATTCAGGTGTCTATCTTTCTCTCTCCCCCCTCCCTGTCTTCCCTTCCTCTTTCCATCTCTCTGTCCTATCCAACAACAATGACATCACCAACAACAATAACTACAACAATAAAACAACAAGGGCAACAAAAGGGAAAATAAATAAATAAAAATTTAAAAAGAATACAGAGAAATGAAACACATGAAATTGCAAAAAATAAAAAAATAATGAACCTATCTCTAAGAATTTAAGAGAACTATGGAGGTTATACTGGGGATTTTCTTCAGGTTGGGTGCTGATTGACTTGATAGAGACATATTGCCACACATGAGGACTTGGGTTTAATTCCCTCATCTCTACCTGCGGGGGGTTGGGGGGGAAGCATAACAAACCATGGAGCAGTCTCTGCTTCTCATTCCCTCTTTTTCATCCTCTCCATCTCCATCTCTATCTCCAACTCCATTTCTATCTCTCACCCTGTATCACAAAGAAGGAAAAACAAATGGAAAAGTGACCACCAGCAGTGGTAGATTCATTGTTCAGGCATCAAGCCCCAACAATAACCCTGGTAAGAAATATTTTTCTTCACTAAAAATGCCTATTCTTTATCAGAAATTCTATCAACTCTTACATTCATCTTTCTGATGGAATCCTACTATTTTTTAAATTTTTTAAATTTATTTTTTATTTCAGAAAGGATAAATTAACAAAACCATAGGGTAGAAGGGGTACAACTCCACACTGGAATCTGCTATTTTACAGACAATTGCTTCATTTTCCTAATCCTTTTCCCTCCAACAGCTTTAAATTCAGAGAGTAGTGGTTCTATCTTCTAGCTCTGAAATTCCATCCTCAACCTAATTTTGTCTACTTCCTAGGACTTCTAGCTGAGCCTGGACTGCACTCAAAGTGTCCTTCACACTCTACATCTCTGCTTGATTTTTTCCCCTGTGTTTTTTAAGTCTTTGGTGAAATATTCTCTGAGTTCTTGAATTTACTATGTCTGTATGCCAAGAATAATTTGTTAAATTGCCTTTGTAACTTTCTGAATTCTATCTCTGTCATTTTTTCTAGGTCTTTGTCTGTTTGATCATTTGTAATTTCAGACATCACTGTACTTCTAAGCTTGTGAATTTATCAGGGCTTCTGTTGTAGAGCCAGCAGGTAGCTCTATGGCTACAGTGTTGGATTTCCTTGTTTATGTATATGATGGTGGGGAAAGGAGGGGAGATTCTATCATGAGTCACTGGGTTGGTCTAGTGCCTGTGATTTCTTAAGAAATTCAACAGAAGCAACCAATAGCACAGCTATATACAAGATACTGGGTACTGTACAGCAAACCCTAACAAAAGGACTTTTCAAAGTTAACCCAATTACCAAATAATGTGATGATAACATTAACTATCGATTGCCTTTTGGAACCCTAAGACAGCAGGAACCTCACATCTCCACTATAGAGCCTCTACTTCCCCCAGTCCTGGAACCCTTGGATAGGGCCCACTTTCCCGTATGCCTCTCCCAATCCATATCAAATAATGTTGCATCTGCCGATCACAACCTAACCAATGCAATGATTGCCACCTCAACATACTTCACTTCAGACTGTGTCCAGAGACTTCACGTGTGGAATGACTACCCTTCAGCTTCATTATTCGGGTGAGACCTTTCCTTTCATAGTATTCTCTAATTCCATTCCGGGTGGTTCACTTCCTAACAAAGTCCCAAGACCTAGATATACACCAGTTTCTGTGAGAGAGAGCATATGTTCACACATATCCGTAAAATACTGCAAAATATATACATGAAAGCAGAAGTACACTAGAGTCTGCAGTGAGTACCCCCCTAACACTTCCTCTCCACTATTCCAAGCTTTGGGTCCATGATTGCTCAACAATTTGTTTGGCTTCGTATGTTAAGTCTCTTTTCAGTCACCAGGTTCCAGATGTCATCAGGATGCCGGCCAGGCTTCCCTAGACTGAAGACCCCACCAATGTGTCCTGGAGCTCCGCTTCCCCAGAGACCCACCCTACTAGGGAAAGAGGCAGTCTGGGAGTATGGACTGACCAGTCAATGTCCATGTTCAGCGGGGAAGCAATTACAGAAGCCAGACCTTCTACCTTCTGCAACCCACAATGACCCTGGGTCCATGCTCCTAGAGGGATGGAGAATGGGAAAGCTATCAGGGGAGGGGGTGGGATATGGAGATTGGGTGGTGTGAATTGTGTGGAGCTGTACCCCTCCTACCCTATGGTTTTGTTCATTAATCCTTTCTTAAATAAAAAAGAAAAAAAAAGTTCAAGTTGTAATTTGGTGATTTTTCCGGTGATTTTTCATTGTTTTAACTAGTTGATAAGGGGAGTGAGATGAGGCAGCTGTTATGCCATGGTCATGCCTCTGGAAGAAAAAAACTTTCAAGGGGTCACTAGCACTATTACTACCATCCTTCTCTCTTGTTTACTCTTACGATCTGGAAAAACAGTTTTCTTTTTCATCTAATTAATTTAGTTGAATATGAGTTATCTCTGGAGCTTGGAGTCTAAATGATAAATCCACTGATCCTGGAGGCCATTTTTTTATAGAAAAAGAGAAAAATTGAAAGATGGGGGGGGCAGAGAGGGAGAGAGAAAGAAAGATACCTGCATTATTGCTTCACTACTACTGAAGCTTCCCCCCTGCAGGTTGGGACTGGGGGCTTGCAACCTATATGTTATCACATATGTTATCAGGCATGGTAACATATGTGCCCTACAAGTTGTGCCACTGATATTCTTGACAGTTTTTTTTTTTTTTTGCCTCCATGGTTATTGCTGGGGCTTGGTGCCTGCCCTATGAATCCACTGCTCCTGGAGGCCATTTCCCCTATTTGTTGCCCTTCCTGACAGTTTTATGGAGAAGAGATACACATAGTCCACAAACATATGAAGAAATATTCCACTTCACTTATTGTTTAGGGAAGTACAAATTAAAACTACATTATGATTCCATTTTACACTTGTGAGACTGGTCCACATCAACAAAACAAGAAATAGCAAGTGTTAGAGAGCTTGTAGAGAAAAAGAAACTCTGATACACTGCTGGTGAGAATTCAGACTGGTTCAGCCCCTATGGAAAACAGTATGGAGATTGATTAAATAAGCAAAAAATTTAAATATCTATGATTCAGCAATACTACCTCTCTTCAGCATTTATCTAAAACACATGAAAACACTGACTCAAAGGTACATTTGCACGCCCCGTGTTCACAGTTGCAGAATTCACAATAGCCAATATATGGAAACAGCCTAAACACTGATCAACAGGTGACTGGGTAAAGAAGTTATAGGACATCTACTCAATGGAGTATTACATGTCGATCAAAAAAATGGCATTCTGTCCTCTGGGACAAAATGTATGGAACTAGAGGTGATTATGCTCAATGAAGTAAGGAAGTAAAAGACAACTACTGGGCTGTTTCATTATTATGTGGGGTATAAAGACTTGAAACACATGAACTTGCAATAAACAAATAAACAAAAACCAGAAGAACTAGCCAAACTGTCTCTAAGATTTTGTGAGAACTATGGTGGTGGTCATTGTTGGCAGGGGGCACAGAGCTTTGGTGGTGGATGCAATCTAGAACTATACCCTCTAATCTTAAAATCTTGTAAACGACTACCACATCAATAATAAAATTTTAGATTACATATTTTATTTATTAATTATTTTATTTTATAGGACAGAGAATCTGAGAAAGGAGGAGGTGATAGGGAGAAAGAGAGACACCTGCTATACTGGTTCACAGTTTGTGAAGCTTTGTCCCTTCCAGGTGGGGACCAAGGGCTTGACCTGGGCCCTTGCACATGGTAAGCAACATGTGTACTCAACTGGGTACATTAACTGCCTGGCCCCTAATAATTTTTAAAGTATATCTGGTACTCTCAAAAACTGTTGAATGAAATCTTTTTCTTTACTTGATATTATTTTTAATAATTATTTATTTGATAGGACAGAGTGAAATTAAGTTGAGGAGGGAAACAGAGAGGAAGTGGGACAACTGCAACACTTCTTCATGGCTTGTGGGAGAAATGATAGGGGAAAGATGACCAGAAGACTCTGAACTTCAACTCCATCAGGACTCAGAGAGAGACAGAGGATGAAAAAGGGAGGAGTATTTGGGTATAGTAATAGGTGTATGTGTGACTTGGAAAGGAAAAGAAGATGAGGCCTTAAAAAAGAGCAAATATGGGAGTCGGGCTGTAGCACAGCGGTTAAGCGCAGGTGGCGCAAAGCACAAGGACCAGCGTAAGGATCCAGGTTTGAGCCCTGGCTCCCCACTTGCAGGGGAGTTGCTTCATAAGTGGTGAAGCAGGTCTGCAGGTGTTTATCTTTCTCTCCCTTCTCTGTTTTCCCCTCCTCTCTCCACTTCTCTCTGTCCTATCCAACAACAATGACAACAATAATAACCACAACAGTAAAACAACAAGAGCAACAAAAGGGAATAAATAAATAAAATAAAATAAGGGCAAATATATAAAATATAGATAGATAGTTGTAGAAATAATAGTTAACCTATATCTGCAACCTTGGGAGAACTGCTGTAGCTTATCATGGAGGGATTGGGGATTCAGTTTTCTGGTGGTGGGAACAGTGCAGAGTTATACCCCTGTTATCTTGTAATTTTGTAAATAAATATTAAATCACCGATATAAATTAAAACAATTAAAAAAGATCCCCCCCTTGCATGTGCAGACTGGGGGCTTAAGCCTGGGTCATTCATTGTTCATGGTAATGTGTGCAGTCTATGTGGGTGTGCCACTGCCTAGTCCCTTAAATCCTATTTTTTTAACTGGGGGGACTAATGGTTTATAGTAAGTACAGTTTTTGATACACATGTAAAAAAATTCTCAATTTTCTGAAAAACACTCTCATCTCCAGCCTAGGTCCTCCTCCTCCATCATGCACCAGGATCTAGTAGTGGCATTTTATGATAGGACAATGAGAAAGGAGAGAAGTAAGGTAGCACTTCTTTATTTAAGGTTCATAGAGTTCTTAATTACTTAAAAGAAAAAGGAGATATTACAGATACTTGAATCCCCTAGGCCATCCCCAGATGCTTTTTTTTTCCCCAAGTAATTCTAACTTTTCTTTATCCTGACCTGGGATGCAACTGTAATGAACTGATTTATTTGAACTTTAGGATCCTTCCCCATAGTGGAATGACCCAAAAGCAGCAGGAAGATGGAGAAAGGAGTGCAGCCAAAGGCTTAGATAGTGAATTAGTTCTCCAGTACCAGTGGTAACTGGATTTATTTTCCTAGATCCATTTGGTTTTCTCATTTTTATTCATTTTTCATCATTTAAATTTTTGCTATTTTAATATTTTATTTATTTATTGGATAGAGACAAAGAGAAAGCAGAAGGAAGGGGTAAATAGAGAGGCTGAGAGATAGAGACACCTGCAGCACTGCCTCACTGCTTGCAGGTGTGGACTTGGGGTTTGAAGCTAAACCCTTGCACCTGATAACATGTGCTATCAACCAAGTGCTCTGTCACCTGCAGCTTTATTATTTTAGATAGAGACAGAAACAGAGAGAGAGGAAAGGAGACCACAACACCAAAGTTCCCTTCAATAGTTTAGGGACCAAGCTCAAACTTGAGTAGTACACATGGCAAAGCAGTGCACAATTAAACTGAACTATTTCACTGGCTTGCTAGTTTTTGTTTGTTTGTTTGTTTGCATGCCAAGTCTAGGCCTGTTTAGACCCCTTTCCATTAAAGGTGATGATAAGTGACTTGAGATCTTAGCCTTAAAAATTGAGAGGGAAGAGAAAGAGTAGCATGTCTGTCAATTGCTTTCTCCCATGTGACTTCAATTGTCAACCTCTCCGCTGTCTTACAGCCCCAAATATAGCATATCCAACAGTCCTACAATCAATCCCTGACCCCTCCCCCCCGCAACAAGATCCAAGACTGCTTCTGTTCATAATGTTAATGATTTTTGACTTACTCTTCCACATAAAGCATTACTCAAGAAGTTTGTGGTACAAAGAACCCAAATTCTCTATCCCTCTGGGAGCATGGACCCAGTGTCGTTGTGTGGTTTTGTTAATTTATCCTTTCTTAAATAAAAAATAAATTAAAAAATAAATAAAAGAACCCAAATCACCTTTTGCTCCCTTTATGCCTGGTTTTCCTTTTGGACCTCGTTCTCCTCGGAGACCAGGGAATCTTGTGTTTTGTAGGAGAGATGGACCTTCAGAAAAAGGAAACATAAAAGATTTTCACATGCTTTCATGCTTAACCTGATGGTTCTCCTGACTTACCACAGCAGCTCAGTTACCAAGACCTGGGTTCTTGAGGCTCAGTTAGTAGAGCAGGGTTCAAGAAAAGAAAATTAAATCCAAGACTAGGACCTGAACTCTGCAGTGAGCACATCCTTCATTGGGTCAATTCACTCTGCTACTATGTACAGAATTCTGCTAGGTCCGATTCGACTAAACATGGGGGATACAAGAATGAACAAAGAAGCTTCAATGACTCAGTTGTCCCAAATCACAGAATGACTCCTTAGGACAAAAGAGGAAGAGGGTGCAAGGTACAATAGTCATGGGAGATTCAGATTACAAACATGCTGAGATTATGTCCATTCTTCCTCCTAGTATCTAAAGCCCCACACCCAGGAGGAAGATCTAGGGAGAACATACTCTTATGAATGCCTGAGCAGTCATCCTGAGGATTGATTTCCCAATAGTCAGACTCTCAGCCCTCCCCAATGAAGCCTTTGGACTAGGAGCAGCTTGAAAAAGTCAATGCTGCTTCTATAGGAGCTTTAAGACCAGGGATTAGAGGGCTGAGGAGTATGATGAGTGGAATGCAAGGTGTGTTCAAGTCAGAAAGCATTAGATCAAGTTTGTTCTCTTGAGGTAGCACTAGCTTCCTTGCTCCCTGATGAACAGTCTTGCTATCATAGTGACTAAACCTCTGAGTCTGAAGACCTGGGACCTTCATTATTCCTCTCTCTGAAGTTATCATGCACCTTGGCTTGACTGTTTCATTAATGAGATGACCACCCCTCTCAAAAATCATGACTGGTCTTCAGTCTGAATCACAATCAAGTCCCAATACTAGAAAGTGAAATGAACTTACTGGGCAAACCTGGTAGGCCTGGTAGGCCTGGTAAGCCTGGCAAGCCATCTCTGCCGGGGGTGCCGGCTGCCCCAACTGTTTTGTGGCCTACATTTCCTTGGTCTCCCTTCAGGCCTCGAGCTCCCTGGGGTCCTCGGGCACCTGCAGCACCTGGAAGGATAAACCCCCACAAATATGTTAATGGTATCATCCTACTTTTCAGGGTTGTTCTAATCAGTTGGATATTCTTACATGTTAGGAAGTGACTCCAAAGGTAGAATTTGGGATAACATTTGCCTTCTCTTGAATCAGTTATAAAGCTCCTTAGGCACAGCCTACCCTAATCTCTGGACAAAATGAGGTCCACAGGAGTGAGGAAACATAGGGACACAGAACATCTTAGTGGCCAAATTGGAAAAAAAAAATCCTCCAGAATCTCTAGATTCTTGCTTAATTTTTTCTTCACTGGTACTAGGGGCATCAGTACTTCTATCAGTACACTAATTTTAAGGAATATATACACTGCTGTGTTCATAGCTGCATTATTAACAATAGCCAAAGAGTAGAAGCAACCTAAATGTCCATCAACAGATTATAGGATAAAGAAGTTAAGATATCCTGGAATACGACTCTTCAAGGAAAAAAAAGATATTGTAATCTGTGCAAAAAAATAGATGAAACTGGAGTTGACTGTGCAAAGTGACTGCTTTAATAGCACAAGCAGCCTCTTTCCAAAGATTTTAGAGTCTGGGTTCAAGCCTTTAGTTCCCACCTGCAGGAGGAAAGCTTCTAGAGTGGTGAAGCAGTGCTACAGGTGTCTTTCTTACCCTCTCCTTTTTTATTTTATTTATTTATTACTGAGTAGAGACTGAAAGAAAGTGAGAGGGGAGAAGGAGATAGAGGGAAAGAGACACCTGCAGCCCTACTTCACAACACCTGAAGCTTTCTCCTTTCAGGTGAGGGTCAGGGGCTGGAACATGGGTCCCTGTGTATTGTAATGTGTTCACTTAAATGGGTGTGCCACCACCTGAACCCTTTGTCTCCCTCTTCATCTCTCCTGCTCTCTCAATTTCTTACTGTGCTATCAAATGAAAGAAAGGAAAAAAGAGAAAAAAAAAGGAGAAAAAAATGGCTCTAGGAGCAGTAGATTCATTGTGCAGGCACCGAGTCCCAGCAATAACCCTGGTGACAATTAAAATAACAACAACAATAACAATAACAATAATAATAATAATAATAAGGGGCTGATTGGTAGCTCAGTGGGTTAAGCACATGGTTCGAAACGCAAGGACTAGTGCAAGGATCCTGGTTGGAGCCCCCCACTCCCCACCTGCAGGGAGGGGTCACTTCACAAGTGGTGAAGCAGGTCTGCAGGTGTCTTTCTCTGCCCCTCTCTGTCTTCCCATCCTCTCTCGATTTCTCTCTGTCCTATCCAAAAACAAGGACAGAAATAACAACAACACTAATAATAACAACAACAAAAATAAACAACAAGAGCAACAAAAGGGGAAAAAATGGCCTCCAGAACACTGGATTCATAGTGCAGGCACCGAGCTTCAGCAATAACCCTGGAGGCAGAATAATAATAATAATAATAATAATAATAATAAATTAATATCTGAGGTTTTACATTTGGACACCACCTGCATAATATTATTAAGTGACATATGGCTATATTGATAATTTGTCTAATGGTGTTAGTCACAGGATCCTATGGTCCTTTAGTGTCTGATTTAAGCACAGTGGAGGTCTGGATAAACTGTCTCCTTTAGGCTTTCACAGTAATATTGACAAGCATCACCTGGGATCGCACACTCACGGAAGAGTTCTAGCAGCCCAACCAGGTTCCCACTGATTGATATGAACCTTAGTGATCACTGAAGTTGTCAGCCCATCTCTGGGTGCTCTATTAAAGACAAAGGAAAACTGTATACTCAGGCCATATTACTGTTGTAATTTGCAGTGGAATGCAAGTGTAGTTTACGGACTAGTCTACCTTTCCCTGGATTTTTAATTAGATATGTGTCTAGACCTAACAGAAAGGAATTGTGGGCAGCAGAGTGGGTAGAGGCCTGATCCATGCCGAGGGTGGATTACTTCATTTTACCTGGTAAAGCTGGTAATCCAGGGATGCCAGAGGGACCAGGTCGGCCCTGGATGCCTTTATCTCCTTTAAGGCCTGGGAGGCCGGGCATACCAGTGTCTCCAGGATAACCTAGCATTAAAATGAGAAAGAAAATGCAGTAAGTACACACAGAAGATGTACACAAATGCCATAAAATTCCATGAAGAGTGGCAGAGAGCTATCTTCAGGCTAGATGTGTCTCTCTTATCCTTCATAGGTCTCCAGATGCTAATAGCCTCATACAAGAATGGTTAAACTTGAGGTAAGATTCTACTACTTAGAATTGGACTGGCCAGGGCTTGCCTTCCACGTAAATATCTGGTGAGTAGTAGAAAGGTTCCCCTCCTCCTACTCATCTGTCTTATGCCTCACATGTCTACCATTGGCTGAAGATGCTAAAGACTACTAATCATGTTGTCCACACAAGTTTCCTGGGAGTGGCACAAATGGAAGCTGTTGTCAACAATTAACATCTCAGCTTCTGTAAATTTACCAAACTGGGCATGAGCCTGCGAGGATGTAAGGAGAGGGGCAAGTTTGAAGACCTCGGTGGAAAAGACACTACAGCAGAAGCCTTTGGTTAAACAAGAAGAGGCTGGAGATACTGAGTGTCTGAATATTTGGAGAAAGCAAAGGGAAAACACAGACACGCAATAAATAGAACAAGGAATGGTGAGTACAAATTTTCAAAGCATTATATTATTGAGGACTGTCAACTACTTACTGCCTTGGTCAGAGATAGCTTTCTACATCTTAATTCTCGAACAGTCATGGGATGTATAAGTGCCCCATAGTTTCAGGCTAATATTAGCCCAACTGTCAATATATCAATATTTCCTAGTGCTGCATTAGAACATATTTTATTTATTTATTTATTTATTTATTTATTTATTTATCAAATCTAGGCTAAAGCTAACACAAATCCTAGTCTAGGCAGGTCCAACACAAAATTGAGTATGGAGCTTGGTTTCAGTTCCCAAGATACTGACAATAACTTCATTCCCTAAGCTTAGGATCCACGAGGGACCTTTGAGAGTTTTAGGTTTAGCAGTACATCATTGTCCTTGTCACAGTTATGGGGCTATAGGATCTAACTCCCTGTCTTTTCTTCTCCACTTAAATTAATGTAAAGTTGTACCTGAGATCACAGCACCATCTGTATCAGTGAAAACATCTGGGCCTGGCAAGCCAATGCCACCCTTTTCACCCTGTAAAGATTAAATATATCAAATGCAATGTTTCCATGATCTTATAATTCAAGGGTTATGTATGCTTAAAGCCATTCCTTAGGAGAAAAGTTTCCTTTTCCTGTAACCCCTGATTTCCAGGACCAAGTAGTCCTCAGCTCAATTTGGAAGTATAATAAATTTCAAATAAAGGTTACACAAGGCAGATCAGATGTCTGGCATCAAGATTAACGAACCCTAACCCTATTTTGCAACCCTTCTGCAGGACAGCTAGCTTCTGGGCCTGGGAAACATATCATATGAATTGACAACATGGTTATACCCATGAGGCCCTATGGAGAGAATGGATATTAAGCATTTTTCCCCACTCACAGAAAGCCTGGGCCTCTAATACTGGTGTTGCCTTTGCCAGTGAATGATGCTAAGCAATGGAAATCAGAGGAGTTTCGTTTTCCCCAAAACATAGATACCAGAATCAAATACAATGGCATAGTCAAGTTGGGATAGTGGGGGCTATCTTCTCTAGGCATGGGAAATAATGGCATGCATTGTCTATAGAGTACTTATAAATAAGAAAATTAAAATTTGCAACTTTATTTATTTTTGTATTTGTTTTACCAGGTTTATGGTGGTACAAGGGATTGAACCTGGGACTGTGAAGCCTCAGGCATGAAAGTATCTTTGTATAACTATTTCGCTATCTGTCCCCAACTAAAAATTGCAACTTTAAACAGTTCCAAACAATATAAAATATTTTGTTTTATAGAGGTGAACTTGCTTCCATAGCCTTTGCCTTTTATTTTTCCACTGACCAAGTCTTATCAAAGGAATATTCACCAAAGTAGGTTACATGCATTGCATAAGAGGGATAGCTATCTAAAATGTTGAAATATTAAAATTACTTCATCTCCTATGTTGGAATTTGTTAGGGTCCAAATCTTCCTTTTCTACCTGCTCACTCATATGGAAAACCCAATGATCAAGGTGCCAAGGGTGAACATTAAATTAATAAAGACACTCCTGTGAGGTCTATGACTTAAAGGCTGACATTATACTTCTCAGCACATCTCCGTAAACACATTCCTGTGAGTATAAGAATATGTGAATAACCCAGCAAAACACCAATAACAAAATCACTATCTTCAAAGAAGAGCAAGAAATAGACCACCAGAACAGGTGGGCAACAGAGTTCATTAGAAATAGACAAAGGCTAGAGAATAAAAATTACACTATAATGTAGTTATAAGTTCACTATAGAAAACCCAAGCCTCAGGGCTCCCGGAAGATGGCGGACTGAGAAGCTGCTAGTGGCTTGAGCTCTGACCACATCTTCTGGAAACGGTAGGGTTTTCTGCCTTTAGTAGGCCAGTCAATAAGGGGTCCTAGTGGTGACACCAAGGAGGTGACTATAACTTAATTTGGGTTAAGAAATAGAGTAGAAAAAAGGGGGGAAAATTCTTTCCTTTTAATTATTAAGCACACCTCCTCCCCCTTCTACCCTCCCCATAACCAGTCCCTGGGGACCAGCTCCTAGCAGGCTCCCCTGCTGAGCTTCTGTCTTTAACAAATTCCTGTCCCACCAGGGAGTATCATTCATTCTAAGTCTATACCCTTCTGAAACCTCTGGCCTTTTTTCTTTCTAAGTAGCCAACCCCCCCCACCTTACCCTGCATAGCTAATTAAATAATGAAAAATAAATAAATAAACTCTTTCCTTTCACCACTCTTTTATGACTGTTCTTTTTCTTATCTTTTACTTTTTTCTCTCTCTTTTTCTTTTTCTCATTCTTGTCATCCTTTCTTCATTAATCCTACAGCTTCCAAAGCCACAGGACCCAGCCCCCACTCCACCAAACAGTATGCTTTTTTGAATTCACTGATACACATTTGGGAATTATTTTGGGAAGAATTCTGACTCAGTGTGGACTCTCACTGCAAGTGTCTCTGCTCAACTTCCCTTCCTCCTTTAGTCACCCCTAGAATATACAGTGGATAGTAGATTTGCATAACTGTCTATTTCAGCTATCTTTGTCTAGTCCTGAGGTGTTTTTTTTTCCTCATTCTAAACAATCAGCTGCCTCTGATCACGAGGTTTGAGGTAATCTGGGACAGGGTTTTTTTTTACCCTGCTCTATTTTATTATTAATATTATATAAAGGCATATATCTTCCCCCCCTTTAGGTTGATCAGAATTAACTCTTAGGGTATCTTTCATTGATAGGGTATTGGGCATCTTATCTATTGTGGGAGGAACTTGTCTCCTTACTCCAACCTCCTCTACAGACTCTCCCCTCCCTTCTCCTCCTAGCTAATTAAACAAATCAAGTTAAATTAAATTAAAAATAAAGTAATAAAAAACCTTTCCTTTCACTGCTCTTTAATTACAGCACTTTTTCTTATCTTTTCCCTTTTCTGTCACTTGTCTCTCTTTTCTTTTTTTTCTTTTTCTTTTTTTTTTTATCTTGTCATACACTTCTTCCTTCTTCTTTGCCTTTCTGAATTTGTGAATTATTTGGGGGAAGAAATCTGACTCTGAGTGGACTTTCTATGTGTGTATCTCTGTTCTACTTCCCTTTCCCCTCTTGTTACGCCTAGAATATACAGTGGATAGTAGATTTGCATAACTGTCTATTCTTGCTATCCCTTCTTTCTTTTCTCTTTCTTCTTCAATGATATTTGGTTACTATTTTTTCACGGACTGGAGAAATTGTTTGGCTAACTGGTAGTGATTAAACTGCCTCAATACTTGCTTCAGTTGCTACTGTAATTCCTGAGGTTGGTGAGTGCAATTGTCATAAAGGTATTTAGTACAGTGTTACTTGTGCTCAAGACACAACAACTGAGGAACAACAGAGCATAAAAAAGAAACACATAAATCAAAAAAATGGGTAGATCAAAAACAAATAAAACTGCTACTCCAATGAATGAAGACAAGAGCCCAGAAGAAACTACAAATCAGCCAGAAGTAAACATAGATAAGAAAAGTATGCAAGCAATAATAAACTTACTAGTCACAGAAATGAAAACAACATTGGAGGAAAGGAATGGCAGTATTAGGGAAACAACAGTTGAGACCCCCAAGGAAAATACTGATTATCTTGAGGCAATTAGAGAACTGAAAGCTGAAATAGCTGTAATGAAGAAAGAAGCTCAGGCAAGGGAAAGCAGATTAACAGAAGCAGAAAACAGAATTACTCAGACAGAGGATGAATTAGAGAAAATGAAGAAAGAGGTGAAAGAGCTTAAAAAGAGATTGAGATACACTGAAAACAACAACAGAGACATATGGGATGATCTCAGATGAAGTAACATTCGTATAATTGGCCTGCCAGATAAAGAAAGAGAGGAAGGGGAAGGAAAAATTCTAGAGAAAATCATAGAAGAAAACTTCCCAGTCCTGAATAACAGAAAGGACATCAAGATTCAAGAGGCCCAAGAGTACCAAACAGAATCAACCCAGATCTGAAGACACCAAGACACATCATAGTCACAATGAGAAGTAGTAAGGATAAAGAAAGGATCCTAAAGGCTGTAAGAGAGAAACAAAAAGTCACATACAAGGGAAAACCCATAAGATTATCTGCAGATTTCTCCACTCAAACTCTAAAAGCCAGAAGAGAATGGCAAGATATCTATCAAGCCCTGAATGAAAAAGGGTTTCAACCAAGGATAATATATCTTGCTAGACTTTCATTCAAACTAGATGGAGGGATCAAAACCTTCTTAGACAAACAACAGTTAAAGGAGGCAACCATCACCAAACCGGCCCTGAAAGAGGTTCTAAAAGACCTCTTATAAACAAGAACATCACTATAATACTGGCAATATATCAGAGCAAAAAAAAAATTTTTTTTAGAACAATGGCACTACAATACATTAAATCCATAATATCAATAAATGTCAATGGCTTAAACAAACCCATCAAAAGTCACAGAGTTGGGGGATGGATCAGAAAACATAATCCAACCATATGCTGCTTGCAAGAATCCCATCTGTCACAACAAGATAAACACAGATTTAAAGTGAAAGGATGGAAAACTATCAGACAGGCTAACGGACAACAAAAAAGGGCAGGAACAGCCATTCTCATCTCAGACACGATAGATTTTAAATTAAATAAAGTAATAAAAGGTAAGCAAGGACATAATGATTAGAGGATCAATCAGCCAAGAAGACTTAACAATCATTAACATCTATGCACACAATGAGGGACCATCTAAATATGTCAAGCACTTACTGAAAGAATTTCAAAAATACATCAATAGTAATACAATAATAGTGGGAGAATTCAATACCCCACTCTCACACTTAGACAGATAAACAAAGCAGAGAACCAACAAAGATAAAAGAGAATTGAATGAAGAGATTGACAGACTAGACCTCTTGGACATTTTCAGAGTCCTTCACCCCAAAAAACTGGAATACACCTTCTTTTCAAATCCACATAACACATACTCAAGGATAGACCACATGTTAGGCCACAAAGACAACATCAATAAATTCAAGAACATTGAAATCATCCCAAGTATCTTCTCAGACCACAGTGGAGTAAAACTAACATTTAACAACAAACAGACAATTAGTAAAAGTCACAGAATTTGGAAACTAAACAACATACTCCTTAAGAACCACTGGGTCAGAGATTTACTCAAGCAGGAAATTCAAATGTTCTGGAAACAAATGAAAATGAAGACACAACCTATCAAAATATTTGGGACACAATTAAAGCAGTACTGAGAGGGAAACTTATAGCCATACAATCACATATTAAACACCAAGAAGAAGCTCAAATGAACGACCTTACTGCACAACTCAAGGACTTAAAGAAAGAGGAACAAAGGAACCCTAAAGCAACCAGAAGGACAGAAATCACTAAAGTTAGAGCAGAAATAAGCAACATCGAAAATAAAAGAACCATACAAAAGATCAATGAAGCCAAATGTTGGTTCTTTGAAAGATTAAACAAAATTGACAAACCCTAGCCAGACTCACCAAACAAAAAAGAGAGAAGGCTCAAATTAATAGAATTGTAAACGATGGAGGAGATATCACAACTGACACCACAGAAATCCAGAGAATCATGCAAAACTTCTATAAAAAACTATATGCCACCAAGCTAGAGAATCTGGAAGAAATGGAACAATTCCTAGAAGCATATGCCCTTTCAAAACTGAACCAAGAAGAACTACAAAATCTGAATGCACCAATCACAGACAAAGAAATTGAAACCTTTATTAAGAACCTACCCAACAACAAAAGTCCTGGACCAGATGGCTTCACAAATGAATTCTACAAAACTTTCAGGAAACAGTTAGTACCCATACTTCTTAAGCTTTTCCATAAGATTGAAGAAACAGGAATACTCCCTTCCACCTTTTATGAAGCCAACATCACCCTGAAACCAAAAGCTGATAGGGACAGAACAAAAAAGGAAAACTACAGACCAATATCTCTGATGAACATAGATGCCAAAATATTAAACAAGATCTTGGCCAACTGGATACAGCAACATATCAAAAAGATTGCTCATCACGAACAAGTGGGATTCATCCCGGGAATGCAAGGCTGGTTCAACATCCGTAAGTCAATCAATGTCATTCACCACATCAATAAAAGCAAAGCCAAAACCACATGATTATTTCAATAAATGCAGAGAAGGCCTTTGACAAAATCCAACACCCATTCATGCTCAAAACTCTACAAAAATGGGAATAGATGGGATATTCCTCAAGATAGTGGAGTCTATATATAGCAAACCTACAGCCAACATCATACTCAATGGACAGAAGCTGAAAGCATTCCCCCTCAGATCGGGGATAGACAGGGCTGTCCACTGTCACCGTTACTCTTCAACATAGTATTGGAAGTTCTTGCCATAGCAATCAGGCAAGAGAAAGAAATCAAAGGAATACAGTTTGGAAGGGAAGAAGTCAAGCTCTCACTATTTGCAGATGATATGATAGTATACATAGAAAAACCTAAAGAATCCAGCAGAAAACTACTGGAAGTTATTAGGTAATACAGCAAGGTATCAGGCTACAAAATCAATGTACAAAAATCACTGGCATTTCTTTATGCAAACACTAAATCTGAAGAAGAAGACATCCAGAAATCCCCTTTACTGTTTCAGCAAAACCAAGGAATAAAGTTAACCAAAGATGTGAAAGACTTATATACTGAAAACTATGAGTCGCTACTCAAGGAGATAGAAACTGATACCAAGAAATGGAAAGATATCCCATGCTCATGGATTGGAAGAATAGATATTATCAAAATGAATCTTCTCCCCAGAGCCATATACAAATTTAATGCAATACCCATCAAAGTTCCACCAAGCTTCTTTAAGAGAATAAAACAAACACTACAATCATTTATCTGGAACCTGAAAACACCTAGAATTGCCAAAACCATCTTAAGGAAAAGAAACAGAAATGGAGGCATCACACTCCCAGACCTTAAACTATATTATGAAGCCATCATCATCAAAACAGCATGGTACTGGAACAAAAATAGGCACACAGACCAGTGGAACAGAATTGAAATCCCAGAAATAAATCCCCAGACCTAGGTATATCTAATCTTTGATAAGGGGGCTCAAAGGACTAAATGGAAAAAGGAGGCTCTCTTCAATAAATGGTGCTGGGAAAACTGGATTGTAACATGCAGAAGAATGAAATTGAACCACTTTATCTCACCAGAAAGAAAAATCAACTCTAAATAGATCAAAGACCTGGATGTTAGACCAGAAACAATCAAATACTTAGAGGAAAACATTGGTATTCTTCATGTTGGTTTGGCCCGCTTCCCGCAACCTCTGAGAGAAATGGTTTGGTCCTTGCTAGTTTCATGCCCCTATTTCTCCCCGCCCCCTATGCTAAGGACGTTCAGAGTACCAGCAGCAGCAGCAGAGGGAGAATGATGGAAAAGCACATGGTGTGGTGATTTGCCCGTTCGTGAATAAAGATTAAACTGCAGCTTTTCAGCCCAGCCGTGTGTCCACGAGTCTGTCTCTGTCTACCACCGTGACGCTAGCCTGGCCGGCTGGAGCCTCCGAACCTTAACAACAGATGAATCAAACCCAATTCCAAGGAAGACTAAAGCAGAAACAAACCAATGGAACTACATCAAATTGAAAAGCTTCTGCACATCCAAAGAAACTATTAAACAAACAAAGAGACCCCTCACAGAATGGCAGATCTTCGTATGCCATACATCAGACAAGAAACTAATCACCAAAATATATAAAGAGCTCAGCAAACTTAGCACCAAAAAACAAATGACCCCATCCAAAAATGGTTACAGGATATGAACAAAACATTCACTACAGAGGAGATCCAAAAGGCTAGCAAACATATGAAAAACTGCTCTAGGTCACTGATTGTCAGAGAAATGCAAATTAAGACAACACTAAGATAACACCTTACTCCCGTAAGAATGGCATACATCAAAAAGGACAGCAGCAACAAATGCTGGAGAGGTTGTGGGGACAGAGGAACCCTTTTACATTGCTGGTGGGAATGTAAATTGGTACAGCCTCTGTGGAGAGCAGTCTGGAAAACTCTCAGAAGGCTAGACATGGACCTTCCATATGATCCAGTAATTCCTCTCCTGGGCTTATACCCCAAGGACTCCATAACACCCAACCAAAAAGAGGTGTGTACTCCTATGTTCATAGCAGGACAATTCATAATAGCTAAAACCTGGAAGCAACTCAGGTGCCCAACACCAGATGAGTGGCTGAGAAAGTTGTGGTATATATACACAATGGAATACTATGCAGCTATCAAGAACAATGAACCCACCTTCTCTGACCCATCTTGGACAGAGCTAGAAGGAATTATGTTAAGTGAACTAAGTCAGAAAGATAAAGATGAGTATGGGATGATCCCACTCATCAACAGAAGTTGAGTAAGAAGATCTGAAAGGGAAACTAAAAGCAGGACCTGACCAAATTGTAAGTAGGGCACCAAAGTAATAACCCTGTGGTGAGGGGTAGACATGCAGCTTCCTGGGCCAGTGGGGGGGGTGGTTGTGGGTGGGAGGGATGGGTCACAGTCTTTTGGTGGTGGGAATGGTGTTTCTGTACACTCCTAGTAAAGTGTAGTCATATAAATCACTATTTAATTAATATGAGAGGGGGAAAATTAATTGTATGTCTCGAAGTTTTTAAAACACAGACTGAGTCTTTTTAATATATAGGCTGTGTATTTGATATGCGGACTCTCTCAAAAGCCTAGACCAAGTAGATAAGAAGCAACCAATAGCACAGCTATATACAAGATACTGGATACTGTACAGGAAACCCTAACAAAAGGACTTTTCAAAGTTAACCCAATTACCAAATAATGTGATGATAACATTAACTATCCATTGTCTTTTTGAACCCTAAGACAGCAGGAACCTCACATCTCCACTATAGAGCCTCTACTTCCTCCAGTCCTGGAACTTTTGGATGGGCCCACTTTCCCGTATGCCTCTCCCAATCCATATCAAATAATATTGCATCTGCCGATCACAACCTAACCAACACAACAATTACCACCCCAACATGCTTCACTTCAGACTGTGTCCAGAGACTTCACATGTGGAATGACAACCCTTCAACTTCATTACTCGGGTGAGACCTTTCCTTTCATAGTATACTCTAATTTCATTTCAGGTGGTTTACTTTCTAACAAAGTCCCAAAACCTAGATATACACCAGTTTCTGTGAGAGAGAGCATATGTTCACACGTATCCATAAAATACAAAATATATACCTGAAAGCAGAAGTACACCAGAGTTTGCAGTGAATACCCCCCTAACACTTCCTCTCCACTATTCCAAGCTTTGGGTCCATGATTGCTCAACAATTTGTTTGGCTTCGTATGTTAACTCTCTTTTCAGTCACCAAGTTCCAGATGTCATCAGGATGCCAGCCAGGCTTCCCTAGACTGAAGACCCCACCAATGTGTCCTGGAGCTCTGCTTCCCCAGAGACCCACCCTATTAGGGAAAGAGAGAGGCAGACTGGGAGTATGGACCGACCAGTCAACACCCATGTTCAGTGGGGAAGCAATTACAGAAGCCAGACCTTCTACCTTCTGCAACCCACAATGACCCTGGGCCCATGCTCCCAGAGGGATAGAGAATGGGAAAGCTATCAGGGGAGGGAGTGGGAAATGGAGATTGGGTGGTTGGAATTGTGTGGAATTGTACCCCTCCTACCCTATGGTTTTGTTAATTAATCCTTTCTTAAATAAAAAATAAATAAATAAATAAATAAATAGAAAACCCAAGCCTCTTTTTTCTCAGGATAGCTAGTTATTCTCTACCCTGCTTGCTGACTCTTCGCACTATATTTCTAATAAATCATCCTTTGCTTCCTTTCTACTCTATTTTGGTGAATCTTTTCATCAGTGTGTCAGGAGTCTCTCTTGACACAAGATGATAGTATTAGATGGTGAGGTCTTTGGGTATGATTAAGTTATTTGTACAGAGCCCTCATGATTGAGATTACTGCCAATACAAAAGATCCCTTAAAATAGTTTGTCTTGGATCCCATTTCTCTCTTTCAACAGGTTTCTGCCTTGTGACAACCCCTCCCTGATGGAAATGCCTATGTACTACCAAGTGGTTTTTTTCTCTTCAGGGGCTTCAGTGCCTGGAGCCAGAAGACAGCCTTAGATGCTCCCCATTGGGTGGAAGGATGATGCTGGCCTGCTGGACCTGAGTTACTCTCCGGTTCCCATTCATTCTGGAGATTAAGGCTGGGTGAGTGGCTGTGAGTGTGCCCCCTCCCCTATGATTGGTCAGTGTGAGTTGGCATGTCTTCAGGAAACATTTGATAACCAAATATTAAAACAGATAAATACTACTTCTAGAACAATTTCACTTGTCTTATCTGCAACTAAATTTGTATCATTACTACTTAAAAAGGATACCAAGACATTTACTTATTTTCTGTTTCTACTGATAAAATTATTCCAAATTAATGTTGACCTAATATATACAACATAATAAAATACATTACTAAATCTGAGAAATAAATAGCTTGTCTTTTTCACCATGTGAAGACACAATAAGGCGTATATAGTCTATAAGAGAGGTCTTCAGCAGAATCCAACCTGATTTCAGATTTCCAGTCTTCAATACTGTGAGAAATACACTTGTTATATATTAGCTAGACAGAGTGTGTATTTGATTACAATAGCCCAAATGATCTAAATAGCATTACTGTAACTGTTCACACTTCTGCTTCCCCAACCCCTGATTTTTCACTTCCCAAAATTACCTTAATTCCTGGAAATCCACTCAGCCCGGGGAAACCTGAGGATCCTTTTGTGCCCTGTGACAGAAACATAGTTATTTCTAAGTTGAATGTCTCAGAACCCAACAGGGACAGGTATGTGAACCAGGTAAGAGCAAATCCAGTGTATGTATGGATCTTGAGGCATTCCAGGTGTATATATAGATTCTGTCTGACTCTAGAAGTTAAGTGTTCCAGAAGACAAAATGACACTAGATAGTCAAATTTCACGTGAGTAAATACAAGAAACCTATGATTAAACATAACTACAAGCAGGCTGGTTTGCTAGATCTTGAAACCATGTTAATGAAGTATGGTCCCATCATGGCATGATATGGCACAAAACTTAGCACTGGATACTCATATTCTTGGATGAAAACAAAAGAAGTGAGTGCTGTGATTATACCAGTCAAAGACAGGTGAACAATATTGTTAACAGTGTCTCCATTTCGATTTTTGGCCACTTAAAGTAAAGCAACCCGACCTTTGAGTAGGATTTTATGAGTCAAGTCTTTAACATTTGACCAAAATACCTGAATCCCTGAAGGGCCTTCGGTTCCTTCAAAACCCATGGGACCCTGTAAAGAGAATAGAGGTTCCTTAGAAAGATTAATAGCTTAAGTTAGAAAAAGCCATTGACTTACATAACAAAAATATCCAACTGAGTTCAGGATTTAGCAGCTCCTAAAATCAGGTAGGACATTGTTCCTAGACTTGCCTTAATGACTTATTTCTAAGCACTAATCCATCAGGCTGAATAGCTACACAGAGCATTTTTAAAGAGCTAAATAAATGGAAACATTTTAAGTAGTAGCAGGAATTTGGTAGAAGGACTGCGTGGTATTATACTTATTCTGTATTAGTTCCAAGTCATGAGGATTTTTAAATAGATTGTGGGAGGGCCTCTTGTCTCTCACTCCAAATGCATTCTTTGTTGGTGATTACGTGTTTTCAAGATTTAGGAGTAGGAAAGAGTGGAGAAAGAAAATGCAGGGTAATGAATGAATATTAATGAATATCCAAAAGACTCTTAACAAGTTTCCTAAGCAAACTGAAAACACAGTCCTTTGAAATGTTACTTCTTTAAAACTAAGACTGGTCAATTGCTTATAAGCTGAGGTCTTAGTCCCTAAAGCTCAGAATCAGAGAGGCTAATAGTTATTTTTCCACTTTAAGTGGGATTATTATTGGGGACTGTTGACTTTAAACATTACTCACTCTAATCTAAAATGTCTTGGACTTGTTTCTGTCCTATAAAGATTACACTTGATAAGTTCTCTTCCATCACATCAAACCCTCCTCCCCACCCACATGCCCACACTCCCTTAGGATATAGAACCAAATGAAAGCATGACAACATTTACATCATCCTTTAGCTCAGAAGATAATTGTACAGGAGGGCAAGGAGAGTAAATGAGCTGTGGAATTATCAAGCATTTGGGTTACCTTACTTCTTTTTTTAATGTACCATTTTTAATTTTTTAATTTATTATTGGATAGAGACAAAGATAAATTAAGAGGGGGAGATACAGAGGGAGAGAGACCGAGAGACACCTGCATCCCAGCTTCACCATTCATGAAGCTTTCCCCATGCAGGTGGGAACCAGGGGCCCAAACCCTGGTCCTTGTGCATGGTAACAAGTGTGCTCAACCAGGTGTGCCACTGCCTGGTTTCCATTACTCCTTTTCCAAGGGAGCCACTTAATTAGGGAAATGGGGCAAAATGAAGAGAAGGAGGTCTTAGGGGCTTTTGAGAGAGTTGAGAAAAATAAACATGAGAAGTTTAGGTGGCTGTCAAGTTACAAAACATGAATGTGCAAAACATGCACGTGCAAAACATGCACCCAGTGACTTCACAGACTCAGACAAGCAACATGCTAGGTTCATACCCTAGGTCCTGGCAATCCAGGGAGTCCTTTTTCTCCTTTCTCTCCAGGAATTCCAAATCCCTAAAGAAAAAACAAACAAACAAAAATACAAGTTATAACATTAATTTCCTCATCTGTCCTTTGGCTCCATCCAAAGCAAAAAGATAATTTCAGATCAGCACTAATCTCCCATTGGAGGCAGTAGTTATGCTGAGTCTCTTGTCACTTTATGAGAAGCAGATAGGGCCTAAATATAACTTGGACTATATTTCAAATTAATTTCATGAATATCTTCCTTATGAACATAACTCAAAATCTCCTTTGATGTTTTAAATCATATTTCTTTTTACAAACAGAATTATATATATTTAAGCATAATGAAATAACAGTATAGACATGAGTACATTTCTTTTTTGTATTTTTTAAATTTATTTATTTTCCCTTTTTTTTTTTGCCCTTGTCTTTTTATTGTTGTTGTAGTTATTATTGTTGTTATTGATGTCGTCGATGTTAGGACAGAGAGAAATGGAGAGAGGAGGGGAAGACAGGGGGGGAGACAAGATACACACCTGCAGACCTGCTTCACCGCCTGTGAAGTGACTCTCCTGTAGGGGGGGAACCTGGGGCTCAAACCGGGATCCTTATGCCGGTCCTTGCGCTTTGCGCCACATGCTCTTAACCTGCTGCAATACTGCCTGACTCCCGACATGAGTACATTTCTAATCGAACTGATTTTACAGTAGGAAAATTAACACTTAACAAGGGCAAAGCATTTTGTGTAGGTTACAGTCTCCATGAGATGGAAAAGTCTTCAGATTTCCACTCCAGGGCTCTATGAGAACATATTACCAACCATCCTATAGGAATGTGGTTTTTTAATTGGGGGACTAATGGTTTACAATAAATACAGTTACTGATACACGTGTAAAATTTTTCAATTTTCTACAAAACACTCTTACCCCCAGCCTAGGTCCTTCTCGACCACTATAAGCCAGGAACTGAGAGCCTCTTCCTCCCAACAGACCTTTACTTTCGTGCAATACACCAAACTCAGTCCACACTCTACTCTGTGTTTCCCCTTTCCATTCTTATTTCTCAACTTCTCTCCATGAGTGAGATCATCTCATATTCATCCTTCTCTTTCTGGCTTATCTTGCTTAACATGATTCCTTTAAGCTCTATCCAAATTGAGGTAAAGGAAGTGAATACATCATTCTTAATAGCTGAGTAGTATTCCATTGTGTATATATAACACAACTTTTTTAAAAATAGTGTTTATTTTTCTTTATTGGAGAGATTAATGGTTTACAGTTGATAGTAAAATACAATTGTTTATACATGTGTAACATTTCTCATTTTTTCCATGTAACAATCTAACCCTCTCTTGGTCCTCCTCTTCCATCATGTTCTAGGACCTAAAACTCCCCCCCCAAGTATTTTCCTTTGGTGCAACTTCACCTTCTTCATCTCATGAAGATGGTGATGAATATGGGATGATCCCACTCATAGACAGAAGTTGAAAAATTAAGAACAGAAGGGAAATAACACAGACTTTTTTAGACAGTCATCAGTTGTTGGGCACAAAGGTTTCTTCTAGGTTATGACTATTACAAAAGGTGCTGCTATGATCAACAGATTTCTCTATCTGTGGGTCCAAGTATTTGTGGGTATCAGGAATTTGGGTCTTGGGACCACAAATGTAGAACTCTGTTGATATTTGGAGTTGATACTAGTGGGAAGAACTTGTAATTGTGGAAAACATGACTACAGCACCCTTTTTGTGTATTTCTCTCTAGGTGTAGTATAGAATACTCATAGTCCAAAGGAGACTATGAGATGGTCTGTAACCTCTCTTTAATCCTTCTTGTCCTTTTTTCCCCATCTTTCCATCTGTAGGTGTGTGTCAAGTAGCTCAGACCTCTCACACTGTAGAGGATTTATTCTTTTTTTTTTTTTAAAGTTTTTATTTATAAAATGGAAACACTGACAAGACCATAGGATATGAGGGGTACAATTCCACACAATTCCTCCACTGGAACTCCATATCCCATTTCTTCCCCTGATGGCTTTCCTTATTCTTTAAGCCTCTGGGAGCATGGACTGTAGAGGATTTCTATTTGAAATACCTTCAGGTTTGGGCTGGGCACACTGAGTTGCGTGCACATGTTGCAATACATAAGGATGTGGGTTCAAGAGCCCAGTCCTTACCTGTGTGTATGGAGGGGGTTTTGTATGCAGTGAAGCAGTGGATCTGTGTGTGTGTGTGTGTAGCTTTGTATGCAGTGAAGTAGTGCTGCAGGTATCTTTCTCTCTCCCTCTCTATTTCCCCCTTCCTTCTTGATTTATCTCTGCTTCTATCGTATGAATGAATGAATAAATTTAACAACAAGAAAAAGATGTGTGTTTCAAACCGAAGCCAAACTTAGTTGAAATCTCCCTTCTGCATTTCAAATGGGAAACAAATCATGCTGCCACCTGGTGGAAGGAGAGGCCTCTGAAGTCAAACACTTGATGTTGCTTTCCTGGTCAGTCCTCTCTGTGGAAGCAATGGCAGCCCAAACTGCTGCCACAAACTTTTAAAGAACTAAGATGGATTATGCATGAAAACTTGGAAAGAGAAGGTCTATATTACACTGTCTTCTCCAAGAGATGTTACTGCAGGTTAAGTGGAATAAAAACCCAACAAACTATGCCATCCTTTAGGTTCATGATCAGTCAATAATTTGTTTGGCTTTGTATGTTAACTCTCTTTTCAACCACCAGATTCCAGATGGTAGCATGATGCCAACCAGACTTCCCAGGACAGATAACCCCACCAATGTGTCCTGGAACTCTGCTTCCCCAGAGCCCTTCCCCACTAGGGAAAGAGAAAGAGAGGCTGGGAGTATGGATCCACCTGTCAACACCCATGTTCAGCACAGAAGCAATTACAGAAGACAGCCTTCAACCTTCTGCATCCCACAATGACCTTAGGTCCATACTCCCAGAGGGTTACAGAATAAGTAAGCTATCAGGGGAGGGGATGGGATACAGAGTTCTGGTGGTAGGAATTGTGTGAAGTTGTACCCCTCTTATCCTATGGTTTAGTCAATGTTTCCTTTTTATAAATAAAAAATTAAAAATAAACTGTTGTAAATGGTAACAGTGAGGAAAAGAAAAGTCAAACCTCAAAAAAAAAAAAAAGTCTCCTCACCGCAGCCATCCTATTTTGCCTATATGGACAATCTCCACTTGCCCTTCTCCTTCAGAAACAAAACAAACAACCCGACCAAAACAAAAAAACCTTTGCATTCTTGTTTCCTCAGAGAAACAGCCTGAGCGCTTGTGTTACAGTCTGAAAAAAAAAAGTGAATGTACAAAATGTTGAAAAGGAAAAACGATTAGTGAAAGCAATTTCTGTATGGGTGGGTGGGTGGAAGCCAACAGAATATCTGCCTTGGCAAGATACTGGACTGTAAGCTCATCTTATCTCCCATCACGGGGAGGCACTGACCAGGGTTCCTGAACAAGTTGTTCTTGCATGATGTCCTGGGACCTGACCCTGTCCTGCACCCATTGCTCCCACAGCACTTCTTGCCCATGGCTGGAAAGGTCTTGTTAGAGTACATGTATAGGCCTACTCTCCAGGGCCCTGGTGTTTTCATTCCAGTGTTAATGGCCTGGAAATAACTCAACTGTGATCACGTGGTCAGAAGTAAGAAGGGTGGCCCCTGAGCAGAGTGAGCCAGGAAGTGCAAGGAAAAGGCAGGCTGGGAATACAGGTGTGGCACCTTAGGGTGTCAGGCCCCACTGCTGAGTGAAAGACACGACTTCAGGTCTGCTCCTTTGAGGAACACTCCTTTGAGACTCATCAGTTCCCTTCTGCTTGAGCTTCTCTAGTGCATGTGGCCTCAGTGCAGGACATGGGGATGGGCTAGACCTGCAGCCACAACAAGGGCAACCTCTCCAAGTGGAGGAGGTAGGATGGAGACTGAAGCATGTGGGTGGGTGGGGGGAGGTTAAGTCATGGCAGAGGGGGGGGGGAGTCATTTTTGATGCTTTGGAAGCTACATTGGAAGTCTGTCCTGCTTGGTCCTACAGTGGTGACCAAAAGTTTGAAGTTTGAGAAGTTAGAAAAGTTCAGTCTTCAGGTGGGGGTAGAGAGCATAATGGCTATGCAAAGATACTCTCGTGCCTGCGGCTCCATAGTCCCAGGTTCAATACCCTGCTCCACCATAAGCCAAAGCTGAGCAGTGCTCTGGTTATAAAAAAAAAAAAAAAAAAGAAGAAGAAAGAAAGAAAGAAAAAGAAAAAAGAAAATTTCAGTCTTCTAAATTTTGACCACTTTTTTCCTATTGTTTTTAACTGGGGATTAATGGTTTACAATAAAGTCTTTAACAAAAGCACAGCCTCTCATCTCTCCATGATAGGTATTTGTCAAGACACTCTGTCCTCCAAATAGCTCCTTTTATACCATCATGAACCAGGAACATAGAAGCCCTTCATCCCATCACTTTCCTTTCCTTCTCCAGAGTCCTTTGCTTTGGTGCAATACACGACACCCAGTCTAAATTTTGCCTTGTGTTTTCCCTCACTGTTCTTTTTTCTTAAGTTTCAGCCATAAGTGAGATCATTTGGTATTGGTCTTTCTCTTTCTGGCTTGTTTCACTCAATATGGTGTCTTCAAGTTCTGACCACAGTATTGCAAAGGAGATGACCTCATTATTTTTGAGAGTTCCACTGTATATATGTACCATAACTTTCTTAGCCATTTATCTGGTGTTAGGCATCTGGGTTGCTTCCAAGTTTGGGCCACTACAAACTTTGTTGATAAGAACATTGGTGTGCATAGGTCTTTTTTGTTTTCCCTGGGTAAATCCTTAGGAAAGAGGTTGCCAGATCATAAAGTAGTTGAACATCACTCTTATGTAAAAAAACAAAACAAAACCAGCTTTATTATTATTAGTTTTACCCTCACCTGGTCTTCACTGCTCTTAGAAAGGTGAGGAACAAATATGTCAGGCTGACCACCTGTCAGAAGATCCTCTCTCACCAGGTAGTGTGAGTATCTCACCAGACATGTGACCTAAGTTTGAGCCTTGGCACCACCTGGAAATTCTGATGCTATGGTCTTCTCTTTCCTGTATTTCTACCTGAGTGAGAAATCTGCCTTTAGGTATGACATTGAAAATGAGAGGGGGCCCCTAATCTGAAATAAAAGGACTCTAGAAATTTCTACCCTCAGTGCTTTCTTATTTTTGGTGAATGTGAATAACTGAAAGTTGATGTGAGGCTTCTGGATCTCTAAAGTGTGTTTCCTCTGAAAGGACCTGAGTATCTCAAATATGATATCTCTTTCCTTCTAACAGCTTTTCTGTTAGAAGACACATAAAGTGACTATGAATATCCCCATTAAGCCAATACAGTAGAGACATTAGGATTCAAGGAGTTATGTGGCTTGACCTGGGTTACCCATGTTTAGTAGAATGCAAACGCTGCTTTGGAGATTTCCACCTTATGAAAATATGCTATGCTGCATGAAAGGAGGTGTTTTTCAGCTTGAGTATTTTTACAGTAATGTTGGCTTAGAGAGTCTTCTGTCTATACTGTGAAATGTTGGAAATGCTGAGCTTGACTGCTTTGTTATCAGCCAGCCTCTCCTTTACAGGACAAAAGGGAACAGGGTGAAACTGGAGCATGGGAAGTGCTCTGAGGGACAAAAGAGAAGAGAAAGGGAAGGAGAAAGCGAACTTAAAAACAGTGAATCTAGTTAACATTGGAGGTGATCACAAAAATCTACCACCACAGTGACAAGATAAAGCAGGACTGTAGGGGGCAGTGTGGTATGGGGGAACAGCTCTGGGTTGGTTAGCATTCAGTAAGATTAATTTCAGTCCCAGTTTTGCTTATAATTTGCTGTGCAAATCTGGAAGGGCTTCTTACCTATTCAGGGCAGTTTTCTCAACTACAGTATAAGGGGTTAAGCTTGGTCCACCCAGTTCACCCCACAATGATGATAGAAGTAAATAGAAGCTATGTGAAATGTTCATAAGGTTTACTAAATGTCACTAAATGATTTAACAATTGGAAGAAAGTCTAATTTAATCAAATAAAGAAAGGACTACAAAATCTGGATAAAGGCAAGAGACTGGCTCACTTAATGATGGACTTTTTGGTCCATACCAGGCCACACCATCATCTGGGGCTCTAGTCAGAGAATCCTTGGATTCCTACATAGATGTGATGGGCCTAGAACTCTAATAGACCCCTCTCTGCACCATTACTTGTCACTTCCATGAAGAACATCATCATAAGCTCTCTTGTGGGCCTCTCTTGGAACTTGCCCTTACTGTAGAGCAGCAATGGTAGGGACTGCCCCACCCTCTGAAGGGAGGTTGGGTCATCCTACCCTACCACCGGAGGAAGATTGGTCCTGAAATGAGTGTACCTAGAATGCTCCCAGCTGTGACCATGAACTGTGAGTTCAGATTGACAGAGACTCAGAGGTTTCACAAGTTCCTGTGCTAAATATGAATAGATACAGACCCTAGGTCAGACTGATGGGGTTAACAGTTAATGGTATTTATATACTTTCCTTATGTTTGGGAACTACTCTCTGCCCTGATCCAGCTTTTTAGTCCTATTCCCAAATCTTACATCATTTTCCCAGACAATACTTTTAGTCTACCTGCAAGTTAAATATCAGACTTAGTCAATAGTTACTAAAATCATGAGACTCTTGGAACATATCTAAAATAGACTTCCTAGTTTCTTCCCACCCAAAGACCCCTAATTTTATCTGCTCTATTCCTACCTTTGGGTTCCTGTTTATTAAACATTTTGTCCTGCTTTATACCTTACTGCCCTTTAGCCACCAAGTTGTAGACGCTACTATGATCCCATCCTGATTTCTCTGGGCAGAAGATATCACCGATGTGTCCTGAAGTCTCACCTTTCTGGTGTCCTACCCCACTAAGGAAAGGTAGAAACAGGCTGAGGGTATGGATAAACCTGCCAACACCCATATCCAATGGATAAGCTATTACAGAAGCCTGGCCTTCTGCATTCCATAAAGAATTTTGGTCGGGGCCAGGTGGTGGCACACCTGGTTAAGTGCACACATTACAGTGAGCAAGGATCCGGGTTCAAGTCCCTGGTCCCCACCTGCAGGGGGAATTCTTCACGAGTGATAAAGCAGGGCTGCAGGTGTCTCTCTGTCTCTCTTCTGCACTATTCCCTCTCCCCTCACAATTTCTCTCTGTCTCTATTCAAAATCAATAAAGATTTAAAAAAATAAAAAAAAAAGAATTTTTGGTCCTGGGGGAGTTGGGCGGTAACACAGTGGGTTAACGCATGTGGCTCAAAGTGCAAGGACTGGCATAAGGATCCAGGTTAGAGCCCCCGGCTCCCCACGTGCAAGGGAGTCACTTCACAGGCAATGAAGCAGATCTGCAGGTATCTATCTTTCTCTCCTCCTCTGTCTTCCCCTCCTCTTTCGATTTCTCTCTGTCCTATCCAGCAACAATGACATCAGTAACCACAACAATAAAACAAGGGCAACAAAAGTGAATAAATAAATATTTTTAAAAAAGAAATTTGGTCCTGGGGAGTCAGGCAGTAGCGTAGTGGGTTAAGTGCATGTGGCACAAAGCTCAAGGACCAGCGTAAGGATCCCAGTTTGAGCCTCTGGCTCCTTACTTTCAGGGGAGTCGCTTCACAGGCAGTGAAGCAGGTCTGCAGGTGTCTATCTTTCTCTCCCCCTCTCCGTCTTCCCCTCTTCTCTCCATTTCTCTCTGTCCTATCTAACAACAACGACATCAATAACAGCAACAATAATAACTACAATAACAATAAAAAGCAACAATGGCAACAAAAGGGAAAACAAATAAATATAAAAAAATTAAAAAAGAGAATTTTAGTCCTTTGCTCTCACCATAAGGCACTGATGGTAGGGATTGTCCCAGTCTCTGAAGGGAGGCTGGGGTATACTGCTCTCCCACTTGAGGAAGACTGGTCCTGAAATAAGTATAGTCTGCAATGTTCCCAGCTGTGAGCATGAGTTGTGAGCTCAGACCAATAGGGACTTAGAGATTATACAGGCTCTTGTGTTATAATATATATATATATATATATATATATATATATATATATATATATATATATATATATATATGTTGGCCCTGGGTCAGATGGACGGGGTAAATAGTTAATTTTACTCATACTTTTTTTTCAAGATAGGAGCTACTTTCTGTCCTAATCCAACTTTCTAGCCCTTTTCTCTACTCAAACACCAATTTTCTCAGACAATATTTTTGTCCAACTTCATGTTAGCTATCGAACTCAAGCAAAAACTACCATAGTTGTGGGTTTCTCAAAACATACCTAAAATGGGTTTCCTAGCTTCTTTCTACTGTAAGATCCCTAATATCATCTGCTCTGTTCCTACTTTTTGGTTCCTGTTCATTAACCTTTTTGTCTCACTTTATATCCTGCCACCTTCCAGCCACCAAGTTGCAGACGCTAGCATGATTCCATCTTCAGTTCTCTGGGCAGATGACCTCACCAATATGTCCTGGAACCTAATCTCTCCAGAGCACTACCAATTAGGGAAAGATATAAACAGGCTAGGGATATGGATCGACCTGCCAATTTCCGTATCGATTGGAGAAGCAATTACAGAAGTCAGGACTTCTACCTTCCGCACCCCCCAAATACTTTTTTTTTTGATCCATACTTTTAGTGGGGGAGAAGTGATAGGAGGAAGTGGATAATAGGACTCTGCATTCCAACTCCATCAAGACCCAGAGAGGGAAGAGGAAGAAGAGAGGGGCATTTGGATGTAGAAACAGGGTTATACGTAGTTTAGAAAGGAAGAGAAGAAGAGACCTTAAAAAAAGGAGGGGGGATTATATACAAACATAGATAGAAAGTTGCAGAATTAATAGTTAACTTGTAACTACAACCTTAGGAAAACTTCTGTAGATTACAATAAAGGGATTGGGGATTTAGAACACAGTTGGTGGGAATGGTAGTTATATAATTATATACTTGTTGACATGTAATTTTGTAAATCAATATTAAGTCACTAATAAAATTTAAAACTATAAAATAATTTTGGTCCATACTTCCAGAGTGATATAGAATAGGAAGTTTCTAGTGGAGTGGATGGGACACAGAACTCCTGTGGTGGGAACTATATGGAATTATATCCCTGTTATCTTACAGTCTTTTTAATCATTATTAAATCACTAATAGAAAGGAAATGCTCATAAAGAAAGATGCAAATTATATTCCCAAACACAGGGTACTTTATATCTGTGCCATCCAAAAGAAATATAATATGAACAACTGTGCTATTTTAAATTTTCTAGTGGTAGGGGTCTGGGTGGTGGCACACCATGTTGAGCATACACATTATCATGAACAATGACCTGGGTTCAGGCCCACTGTTCCCACCTGGAGGGAGGATGCTTTGTGAGTGGTAAAGCAGTGCTGAAGTTCCCTCCCCCCCTCCCTATTTCCCCTACCTCTCTCAATTTCTCTCACCCTCTCTATCTCTGTCTTATCAAGTTAAAAAAAGTAATAAAACATTTAAAATATTCTTGTGGCCTTGTTAAGCAGTTAAAGAAAGGGTTAAACCTATGTTAATTTTAATAACATTCTACTTAACCAAATGTATCCTAAATGCTACTATTTCAATACCAAAGTAAAATTCACTAATGGGAAGTATTAGGCTATTATTTTAATCATACTAGTGTTTTGAAATTGTGTGTGTTTTACACTTAGATCACACCTTATTTATTTGTTTGTTTTTATCACCAAAACTGTTGCTAGGATTTGTTGCCTGCACCCTTTCACTGTTTCAAGCGGCCATTTTATTTGCATAGAGAATGAGAGACAGAGAGATAGAAAGGGGGACAGAAACAGAGAGACACCTGAAACACTGCTCTATTACCTGTGATGCTTCCTGCCCTGCAGGTGGGAGCTGGGTTCTTGAACCTAGGTCCCTGTGAATGGTAAGCTATATGCTCTACTGGATGAATAACCACTTGGCCCCACAGTATGCTTGATTTCAGACTGGCCACATAAGTCATATTTCCAATGGCTTACTGGCCACAGGAGGCTAGTGATTTTTACCTAGGATGGCACAGCTGTGAAATTGTAATGAAGTTTCATGTAAGTGAGGAGTTGGGCTTCAAAATGGTAGATAGTATAATTGCCACACTACATATATAAACATAGACTCAGTTACTTGGAAAAGTCCCAGCCATGAGTTGTGTCTGAAGTCCAAGTATCCTAAGTCCAATGTAAAGGTTCTCATTAGATATTGAGCTGATTAAGATATAGGATAATGACTAGATAACTCTCTATGTTCCTTTTTTGTATCTTGCAAAGTATCTTGCCCCAAATGCCAATTTACACTGTATCAGTTTATCTTTTATTAAATTTTCTAGGTGCCACTTAACACTGTTGAAATTTGTAGTTGATACATTTGTTTGTTTATTGCTTGTCTCCCCCACTGGTCCCTCACTAAAAGTACTCCCCTGAAGGACTGTGACTTTTGCTTACTTGACTGTTATCTACTGTTATAGCTAGAGTCCAGCAGAATGCCTGACACAGGGCCCTCAGAGGTATTTTCTGAGTGAAAATATCTAAGACACAAGATCAACTAGAGAGATGAAGATAGGACTACTTCTTCTTCTAGCGTTTGTCCTTCTTCCGTAGCCAGTCAACAGCATCAGGTTGAGCCTGATGTAAAGTTTCGAGACCTCCTTTGAATCTGGAGAGGTGGCAGTTGTTGACTATGTGGGTCATAGTCTGTCTGGAGCCACAGGGGCAGTTCGGGTCGTCTCTGGCTCCCCAGCGATGGAACATAGCGGAGCACAGGCCATGGCCTGTTCGATAGCGATTGAGGAGGGCCCAGTCATAACGTGCTAGGTCAAAGCCGGGTTGATGCTTGCAGGGGTCTGTGATGAGGTGTTTGTTCTTTACCTCAGCTGACTGCCAGCTCTGTTTCCAAGAGACTGGAACAGAGAAGTTCAGTGTAGGCGTAGGGGACCAGATTGGGTGACGAGACGTCAAGCGTTGAACAGGGTGGGCGAAGATATCCGCTTATACTGGCAGGTCCGGTCGAGCGTAGACGTGGGAAATGAACTTAGATGATGCCGCATCCCGACGAATATCTGGCGGGGCGATGTTGCTAAGAACTGGAAGCCATGGAACCGGGGTGGAACGGATGGTTCCAGAAATTATCCTCATGGAGGAATATAATTTGGAATCAACCAAGTGGACATGGGGGCTACGGAACCATACTGGGGCACAGTATTCTGCAGTGGAATAGCATAATGCCAGGGATGATGATCGTAGTGTGGAAGCGCTCACGCCCCATGAGGAGCTGGCCAGTCTTGCAATGATGTTATTCCTCGAGCCCACCTTTGCTGCAGTTTTTATGAGATGTTTGTGAAATGACAGAGTGCGATCGAGAGTAACGCCAAGATAGACTGGCTGGGCTTCATGCCGGATTCTTGTATTGCCAAGCTGCACATTAAGCTCACACGAGGCCAAGGCATGGTGTAGATGGAAAACAGATGATACCGTTTTAGCAGTGCTAGGAATTAGTCGCCATTTTTTACAGTAATCAGATATCAGAGACATGTCTTTCGTGAGTGTTTCCTCGAGGATGTCGAACTTTGATGCCTGAGTTGCACAGCAGATGTCATCAGCGTAGATGAACTTCCTTGAAGAAGTTTCTGGGAGGTCATTGATGTAAATATTAAATAGCGTAGGAGCCAGAACAGAGCCCTGGGGGAGGCCACTTGAGACAAGTCTCCATCTGCTAGATTTGTCACCCAGATGTACCCGGAATCTTCTGTTTTGGAGAAGAAACGATATAGTGTTGGCCACCCATGGAGGCAGGCATCTTGAGATCTTGACCAGGAGACCACGGTGCCAGACCGTGTCATAGGCTGCTGTGAGATCAACCAAGACAGCACCTGTCTTTAAATTCTTCTGGAATCCATTTTCAGTGTAAGTTGAGAGGGCCAGGGCTTGTTCGCAGGTAGATCTTTCTGGGCGGAAACCAGCCTGGGCGGGTGATAGGAATTTCTCTGTAAGATGAGAAATACGTGACAGAAGCAGCCTCTCAAGGAGTTTGTAACACACGGAAAGGAGAAAAATTGGTCTATAGCTGGCGGCCAGTGTTGGGTCTTTCTTTGGTTTCAAAACCGCTATAATCTTCGCACGAAGCCAAACTTTGGGCATAGACTCAGATTCCAAGATGTGGGACAGGAATGAAGTGAGCCACTTCTTTGCCGCGGGGCCCAGGTTAAGAATGAGTTCTGGGGTGATGTTATCATAGCCAGCATCTGTTCCCAGTTTAACCCTCTTCAAAGTGTCTTCCAGTTCAAACAGTGTAAAGGGAGAGAGTTTTGGAGATGGACAATATAGCCGGAAGTGGGATGACCACTCATGGGAAATTTCTCTTTTCCAGACTGGGTTGATCTTAGCACGTCCAACTTGAGTTAGGTGACTGGCCACTGAGTTTGGAGATACGGGAGGATGGGAGACGGGAGGGGGTTGGCTACTGGCACCCAGTCTGTGAAGAAGCTTCCAGGCCTTCCTACTGGAGTGGGTGAAGTTCAGACTTTCCGTGAGTTGTTGCCAGTGGGCTTGGTGTGCTGCATCCAGGGAGGTAATGAGATGGTCAGCCACATCTGGGTCGCCCGACTCATCATACTGCTTTAGTAGTTGCTCGCATTCAGCATCAAGACAAGGCATATAGTTAGCACGTCTCCCACGAGGAATGGCTTGGGAAGCTGCTTTGAAGATGGCTTGGTGGAAGCGCCTGTAGGAATCTTCAGAGGGGATAGAGTTTATTGGAATTGCAGGAATAGATTTGTTGGTAAGATCACTGAACAGACACCAGTTTGCTTTCCGAAAGTTCCATCTTAGTTTCTCCGAGCACAGAATCAGTGGGAGCTGGAGACCAATGTGGATGATAGCTGGGCGGTGATGACTGTGCGGGAAGATCTTGAGAACTTGTCTTGTAGCGGGAAAGGCTTGGCCGTTGACTGTGCTAATCCAGCACAGGTCGGGTGACAAGTCTTTATTCCATCTAGCACTGCGAAAAGAGCCTGGCTGTTTGGGATCGTATAATAGGGAGAGGTCATTCGCTGAAGCCCAGTCAGCTAAGATAGAGCCATCAGCACGAGTGGAGGAATATCCCCAGGACTACTTAGAGTTACCTACCGTTTAGTGAACAGTTGATAAATGTCAAGCATGTACTACTCCTTTTTTCATGTGCATTATCTCATTTAATTTTCATAATCACTCAATAATATTTTTTGTAGGCTAGGAAATGGAAGTTTAGAGAAAAATAAACTTGCTCAAGGACATATATCTAGAGACTAGGGAAACTAGGACTGAAGCATATAAAATATATAATCCTGGGTAGAGGTGGTCTTGGGGTCCTGGTGCATGATGGTGAAAGAGGGGCTAAATTGGGGTTGAGAGTTTTTTGTAGACAGTTGTTATGTAGAGATGGGAAATTATTCCCATGTGTCAACAATTCTACTGTAAAGTATTAACTCTCCAATAAGGTTATATATATATATATATATATATATATATATATATATATATATATATATTCATTATCATGAAATATCATGCTAATGTCACTATGAGTTAGAGAAAGAAGAACACTTCCTTAATGTTTTTCAATAATGAAGATGGTGGAATTATCCACAATAACCACAGGAGGACTTTCTGTTATCCTTCTATTCTGTTATCCTTCTATTCCTATAGAATTTGTTCAATCAGATTCTAGAATACATATTGAGCTTTTAAAGGAAACTTACCGGAAGACCTGGAAGGCCACTCAATCCTTTGACTCCCTGTGGGCCTGGTTCACCCTGGAAAAGTAAGCAAAGCTTAGTGAGCAGTGGCAGGAAGTAGTGAAGTCAAACGAGATGGCTCTCTTGACCTTTTTGGGATGGATTGTACTTAACCAATTGGGTCTCAGGCTTGGGGTACCAGAAGGTGATATTGGCTCTCCAGGCTCTCCAAATCATAATTTTACTGGGATGTTCTAGTTTCCATACCCCATTGTTGTATGGGAAGGTCCAAGGTCAGTAGCAGGGCAAAACAATGGTCTATAAGAGAATCTCAGATGCCCAGGATAATTAGGAGACAGAAAGAGTGATCATCTGTTTTCTTTCAGACAGAAGAAAGTGTTCAGTGTGGTTTCAAGTTACTGGCTTGAAAAAATTGTTTTGGGGAAAGTACTAATTTCAGTTTGGAGAGGAATATATACTACTCTAATCTCTTTCCTTGTTACATTGATTTAATTATATGTGGCATGTGACCCAAAATTTTGGGGATGGTCAGGGAAGCACACAATCTTTCATATACTACCGAAACTTATCCCAAAATCCATGACAGAGAAGACCTTGAGCTCTTTTTCCCCCCTTTATTGGGGGATTTAATGTTTTACATTCAACAGTAAATGCGATAGTTTGTATATCCATAATGTTTCTCAGTTTTCCATATAACAATACAATCCCCACTAGGTCAGGCCTAGAGCTCTTATTTCCACAGAGACAACATCAGTTGGACTAAGCACTTCCCTTGCCTAGGTCTCTTGACAACATAAACAGAATCATAAAATTAAGGCAACCCCAGAAGGAATGGAATGCAGGTGACTGAAAGCACACTCAACAGCATACAACCATGCAAAATACAACCAAGTGCACACTCTTCATTCCATCAAAATACAGATTATAAAGCATCTCAGTCAAACAAATCTACAGCTTTAGCCTATGTAGTTTAGATCAGGTGAACTAGAGCATCTACTGCCATTGAGCGATGATTTATCCAATGTGCAGGGTCAAGGTCATTTTCTTGCTTATTTATTGCCATTGGCAGGGATTCACTGCTTTGGGCCAAAATTTTGGGAGAGAAAGAGAAAGAGAGAGAGAGAAACCACCACAGCACTAAAGCTTCATCCTGTGCAGTGGGGTTCAGGCTCAAACCTGGGCCACACATAAGGCAGACCAGGTGCACTATCCAAGCGAGATATCTTGCCAGCCAAAAGGTCCGGTTTCGAGGTCATACAATATTTTTGAGAAGTTTTAAGCTCTAATATTTATTTATTTATTTATAAAATGGAAATATCGACAAGACCATAGGGTAAGAGGGTACAATTCCCACCATCAGAGCTCCATAACACATCACCTCCTTTGATAGATTTCCTATTCTTTAACCCTCTGGGAGTGTGGACCCAGGTTCATTATAAGGTGCGGAAGGTGGAAGGTCTGGCTTCTGTAACTGTTTCCTTGCTGAACATGAGCATTGGCAGACTGATCCATACTCCCAGCCTGTCTCTCTCTTTCCCTAATATCCATCTGCAATATTCTAGCCTTTATGTTATTTAGCTTTTATGATTAATCAACAATTTGTATGGCTTTATATGTTAACTCTTTTTCAGCTACCAGATTCCAGATGCTACCATGATGCAACTGGACTTCCCTAGGCAGATGACCTCACCAATGTGTCCTGGAGCCCTGCTTCCCCAAGTAACATTTTTTTTATTATTATTTGGTCATCACTGGTACTTCACCACTCCAGGCCAGATTTTTCAGATAAAGCAACAGGCAACTAGAGAGATAGACACTACAGCACTGAATATTTCTTTTCTGTGGTGTGAACCAGGCTATAACTTCGGTCATGCCCATGGTAAAGCAAGCAGACTACCCAGTTGAGCTATCTGGGCAGCTCAAATAACTTCTTTGAAAAGATAATCCAGACAGATGGAGAGAGCACGTTCCTTGCATTGGTGAGGCCACAGGTTTTATTCCTAGTGCTGCTACTCTGATCTCTCTCCTTTCCTCCCTCATTAAAAAATGGAAAAAATAACCCAAACTCACCATTTATGCTATGTATGTTTGATTGCAATGTATTGTAAGGGTAAGGGTTGGAAGTTAGGAAGATAATAACTTAACTTGATTTTTTAAACTTTTAATTTTTTAATTATCTTTATTTATTGGATAGAGACAGGCAGAAATCAAGAGGGAATGGGGGAGAGAGAGAGAGAGAGAGACCTGCAACACCGCTTCACCACTCACAAAGCTTTCCTCCTGCAGGTGGGGACCAGGGGCTCGAACCTGAGCCCTTGTGCACTGTAATGTGTGCCCTCAATCAGGTGTACCACCACCAGGCCCCTAATCTAATTTTTTTAAATGGGATCTTGGTAACTGAATTTTTCAAAACAAAAACATAGAAAATAGTATTTACATGAACACTTAGAAACCCATGCATACTCATATTCACACACCCCCAGAAGCAGACTTAGAAATTTTTCCACAAAACCCAAAACAAAAGATTTATCCCCCACACCAAATAAAAACTTACTTCCTATAACCCACTATTTTTCTAGTGTAAGTCTGGTATTGATATGAAAATCCTTATTAATTTCTCTTTTTCATAAATGTACATTACCTTGGATCCTTTCTTGCCTTTTGGGAATCCCATAAATTCCAGTTCTCCAGTAGATGGTGGAGGTCCTGCCGGTCCAGGGAGGCCAACATCCCCCTATAATGTCAAAGGGAACATTAGGCAAAGCAGAAATCACACAGACTTATTTCAACAGAAAATTGGTTTTTTTCCTTTGGAAGTAAGTCACAGATAAGATGTCCATTACTAATATTACTATAATATGCCTACTAGCTATCTACAAAATGGAGGACCCCTCAACTCTTCATCTGCACTATTCCAGCCTTTAGGTCCATGATTGTTCAACAATTTGTTTGGCTTTGTATGTTAACTCTCTTTTCAGCAACCAGGTTCCAGATGCTAGCATGATGCCGACCAGACTTCTCTGGACAGACGACCCCACCAATTTGTCCTGGAGTCTGCTACCCCACCCTATTAGGGAAAGAGAGAGGCAGGATGGGAGTATGGATCAATCAGTCAACACCCATGTTCAACGGGGAAACAATTACAGAAGCCAGACCTTCAACCTTCTGCAACCCACAATGACCTTGGGTCTATACTCCCAGAGGGATAAAGAATAGGAAAGCTATCAGGGGAGGGGATGGAATACAGAGACCTGGTGGTAGGAATTGTGTGGACGTGTACCCCTCTTATCCTATGGCTTTGTCAATATTTCATTTTTATAAATAAAAAATCCAAAAAAGATGTCCATTACTTTGAATTTTTCATCCTCTTCCTTGAATCAATGACAGAACTATCAGTACCAAAGAGGCAAGAAGAAGTATAAACCTGAGCAAATGTATACTACTATGTGTCATGATATGATGGTGACTGTGATGACAATGACGCATGGATGAAAGAAAACCACAGATTGGTGTTTTCATGATCATACATGAATGTTTAGAAAAGAGCAAAATAGGGGAAATCATCAAGGAGTGTTGCTGAGGACTTATTCTGATGCAGTCTCTGCCCCCAGGTTTTTCTATGCCCCGCTAAATCCTAGAGTGCCCCCTTTCAACCAATCCTGGCTCCGCCCCCAGGTTTTTCTATGCCCCGCTAAATCCTAGAGTGCCCCCTTTCAACCAATCCTGGCTCCGCCCCCAGGTTTTTCTATGCCTCGCTAAATCCTAGAGTGCCCCCTCTCAACCAATCCTGGCCCTACATGTCACCCCTGGTTGTCGCCCAATAAAAAGCCCCCTCTCCCTTCCCCTCGCTCTCTCTGGGCTCTCGGCTCTCCCTCTCTGAGGTCTCGCTCCCTGCTCTCCCCCCGTGGTCGGCCATTGCTGGCTGGCTCCACGTGGTCTGAAGCAAACCTCCCCCCCCATCCTATAATAAAGATCTGTGTACCCCTTTGCTCTGGACGTCCGCTCTCTTCTCCGCGGTGCAGCCCGACATCAGACCACCTCAACAACATCTGGCGCCCATCGTGTTCCGTACCCACACCACGCCCGGCCTGAGGTCTCCGAAACCGCCCAGACACAGGTAAGTGGCATCCGCCCACTTCTGTGGCCCCGCGTTTCCCTCCACCATGGGAAATTTCTCGTTTTATGAGGAGGTGTCCCAGTCATTATCTCTTGACCTGGGACAGATTCCTGCTGTCATAAAAGGTTTAATTTTCGCTACCCCTTGGATTTTTTTAACTGTGGTCGCCACTTTCAAGATATGTAAAACGTGGTATGCCATAAGGATAAGTGACCTTGAGGCTGAGGTACGAGAGTTAAATCACATGTGCTTAAGACTTAGACATCCTAAGCGATCAGCGGCTAAACCCAAGAATTCCGTTCCCACAGACACGCACACGTGTTCGGACGCTCCTCCTCTGACCCCACCCCCTTCTGCCGTTCCGGTTTCAGCTCCGCCTGTGTTCCTGAACCCCGCCCCTTCCATTCCGGTTTCAGCTCCGCCTGCGTTCCTGAACCCCGCCCCTTCCGTCCCGGTTTCAGCTTCGCCCATGGCCCCTGCCGCCGCGGTTTCAACTCTGCCTGCAGCTTCTGTGTTCCTGAACACCGCCCCTGCCCCTGCTGTCCCAGTTTCAGCTCCGCCTGCAGCTTCTGTTTTCCTGACCCCGCCCCCGGCCCCTGCTGCCGCGGTTTCAGCTCCGCCTGAGGCTTCGTCGTCCCTGACCCCGCCCCCTGCTGATACATCACCATTAAGGGACCTAGTGGCTGAGATACGAGAGCTAAAGGATATTTTTTCAGCATTTAAGGATTTTAAACCATGTGCAGTCCACCCCGGGAGCTCCGTCCCCGTAGATATGCGTTTAGTCTCCCCTGCAGCCACTACAGCAGTTTCTACTGAACTTTCCACTTCTGTAGCTCCCTCTCCCGCGCCACCGGACCAAATCCACACATTCCCGGTAAACTTGGCCCCTTCTAAACAAAACCCTCAGCCGTGGCAGCCATATTCCTCGAAAGAACTTGGAACACTCAGGCAAGCAGTCAGGGAGGACGGTATGCACTCTCCATGGACCAAGTCCGTTTGGAGAAGCTTTTACCATCATTTAAATACACCACAAGACTGGAAAGAACTGGCTCGTGCTGCACTCCCAGACCCTCTCTATCTTCAGTGGCAGGCATGTTTCCGCGATGAGTGCTCTAGGCAATCGCAGGAAAATAGTAACAAATAGATAGAATGGAATTCTGATGCTTTGTTTGGAGCAGGAGCTTATGAATCTGGAGCTCAGCAAGCAGAAGCCAGGTTTCCAACTGGTTATTTTGAACAGGTACGCATCTGTGCAACACAAGCATGGGAAAGGGTGACCACACCTGATGTAGATCCATCAGCTCCCATTAACTCTTTTCACCAAGGCACTGATGAGTCATTGGCGAGCTTCATCTCAAGGGTGAAGAGAAGCTTAGAGAGAAAGGTTTATAATCCTGACGTCCGCACACTACTGCGCTTTATTGTCTGGGAAGGCATGACACCACAATTCCGTCAGGTATGCCTTAATCTTAAACACCTACACCCGGATAATTGGATTCTAGCGACACAGGAGCTTACATCAGGCAATTATGGGACACCCGCTACGACGCAGGTCTATGCAGTTGCCCCACGTAAGCAAAACGGGGCCTGCTTTCAGTGCAGTCGCCAAGGACATTGGCGTAACCAATGTCCTGATAAGTTGCGACCACGCCTCCAGTCAGGGAAACCATGCCTCCAGCCAGAGCAACCCCACTTTCAGTCAGGGAGCCAGAGACCACGTACTGTTTGTCCAAAATGTCGTAAGGGGTTTCATTGGAAGAGAGATTGTTGGTCCCAATTTCATAAAGATGGTTCGCCCCTGAATAGTACAAATTCGGGGCCTGAGATTTTGTGGACCACTCCTGTTTTAGAACAAGGTCACCCTTCTATGACAGTAAAGATTGGCAATATTCCTTTTAAATTTTTGATTGACACGGGGGCAGCAAAGACGATTTTAAGGCAAGAAGAGGTTCCCCAAGATTGGGAACTCATCCCTGGACCCAGTTTACATGGAATAGGAGGGATGACAAGAGCATTTTGCACACGAGACTCGCTTATGTGGGAAGACCCAGAAGGTTCTACCGGACACTTCCGCCCTTTGGTAGCTAATATTAGCACCAACTTACTGGGAAGGGATCTTCTGGAATGTCTTAATGTTAGGATATCCACAGACGCCTCTGCAGAGCGTAAAACTCATTCCCGCGATACCAGGTCTATTCAGCACCCCCAATACTAAATGCCACTGTTCGTAGCCAAACACCCCGCTTAAGCTGGCTTTCTAATGAGCCTGTCTGGGTGGAACAGTGGCCTTTACCTAGGGATAAGCTAAAAATTTTAAAAGAGCTCGTCCGAGAGCAGTTGTCCTTGGGACACATTCGTCATTCTCGAAGCCCATGGAATACTCCTGTCTTTGTGATTAAAAAGCGCTCGGGAAAATGGCACCTCCTTCAAGATCTCCATGCAGTAAATAAAACCATGCAGGTCTGGGGGTCCCCCCAAAGGGGTTTGCCTCTTGCTTCTGCAATTCCCACGGGAATTCCAATCATAGCTATTGATATACAAGATTGTTTTTTCTCTATCCCCTTGCATCCGCGAGATTGTAAACGTTTTGCCTTCTCTGTTCCGTCTATTAATAATGCCAGCCCCGCTGATAGATTTGAATGGGTGGTGCTGCCCCAGAGTATGGCCAATAGTCCTACAATTTGTCAGGAGGCTGTTAAATCTGCCCTTGTCCCATATATTCATAAGGGCCTTAATATTTTTCATTATATAGATGATATTTTAATATGGGGAAAATCAGATACAGATCTCTATGCCTTACGTGATTTTCTCATTCCTGCATTAAAGAAAAGAGGCCTTAATGTAGCCCCTGAGAAGATACAGCTAATCCCTCCAATATCCTTCCTAGGTTCAGAGATTTCTCTAACGCAAATTCGTCCCTTAAAACCTAATGTTACCTTCCCTTCTAACCTTACTCTTGCTTCTTTACAAAGTTTTCTAGGAAATTTAAATTGGCTTAGGCAGTATCTCTATCTGCCCACAAGCTGCCTCCAACCACTGTTTGACCTGTTGAAAGGAAACAAACAGCCCTCTTCAAAACGTAAGTTAACTCCTGAGGCCTCCTTGGCACTGGAAAGGGTTAACCAGGCCCTCCAGGACATGCACCTTGTTCGATTCTCCCCCTCCTCTCCGGTAAACCTTCGAATCTTCAACTCCACCCCCACAGTAGTAGGGGCACTGTGGCAAGACCATGGGGTTCTCGAATGGCTTCACACGCCAGTAGGAGGAGCTCCAAGACTCCTCACTGAGATAGATGCGTTAGCATTCATGGTTCGCCAAGGGAGAAATAGGTCTGTGCAGGTCTTAGGGAAAGAACCGGATTTAATCATTCTGCCCTTTTCTCTCACAGATACAGAGTGGCTTATATGCCATCATTCCCGCTTTGCCATAAGCTTCGTGGGGTTTCCAGGACAAATAGATAACCATTTTCCTTCTAATAAATTGATAGCTTCTTTACCTCTTCTGCCTCTACTAGCACCTAAACTTTTCTCTCGGGATCCCATTCCCTCTGCTCCTACAATCTTTACTGATGGCGGAAAAAGGGGAGCTGCTGCCCTTATATATTACCCAGACAAACAATCTCCTAAACCTCTCTTTACTGAGCTTCCTGATAATTCCCCTCAGTACAAAGAACTTTATGCTGTTTTTCTTGCACTAAAAGCTGTACCAGAATCCTTCAACCTTTTTTCTGACAGTGTGTATACTGTTAACTTACTTCCATGGCTTGCTCGTTCGTATGTGAAAATTGATGATAACCCACTTTCCCCTCTCTTGATTCAAATCGCCTCTATGCTCTGTTCTCGAACCCAACCACTGTATATTCAACACCTTCGTTCCCACAGCCCTCTTCCTGGTTCCCTGTCCAAAGGGAATGCCGCAGTTGACCGCCTTGCCTCCACAGGAACTTTCCCAGTCTCTGTCTCTGATCCTGCTAATTTTCACTCTCTAACCCATGTTAATCTTAAAGGCCTTCAAGCTCGATTCCCTGATGTTCCTGTACCACAGTTAAAACATATCCTTGCTACATGCTCTTCTTGTGCAAATCTCATAAAGACACCTGCTATCCAGACCCTTGGGGTTAACCCCCGAGGTTTAAAAGCTAATGCTATTTGGCAAATTGATGTCACCCACATACTAAACTTTGGCAAACAAAAATATGTGTTTGTCTCAATTGATACCTTTTCTAAATTTATGTGGGCTACAGCTCAGACAGGAGAAAGTGCTAAAAAGCTTGTAAGCCATATGCTCTCTTGTTTTGCCGTTATGGGGGTCCCATTACTTTTGAAAACAGACAATGCACCTATGTTTTCAAGCAAACAATTTAAAGAATTTTGTTCCCTCTGGAATATTACTCATACCACGGGCATTCCCTACAATCCACAGGGACAAGGCATTGTCGAGAGGGCCCATCAAACACTGAAGGCTCAACTAAATAAAGATAAAGGAGGAACATATCCCCCCAATATCCAGCTAGCAAAAGCCTTAACTATGTTAAATCTCTTTAATATTTACAATAACTCAGCCTTACCCCCTATTATTCTTCACTGGCAAACACCATCTACTCTCCCATCTATTAAGGTGAAATGGAGAGACCCACTCGATAAAGTTTGGAAAGGGCCTGACCCATTATTGACCATGGGAAGGGGTTTCGCATGCATTTTCCCTCAAAATTTCTCTAAACCTGTCTGGGTTCCTGCCCGCCATGTCCGACAATACCCGCAGGATGGCGCTGTTATTCCTGAAGAACAAGAAATACTACAAGAGGACCAGATGCAGGATACATCCCAGGACCCATAATACGACATGGCAGAACCTGCAAAGTCTGGCTCACAGAGACCTCTCTCCTACCCTTTCCCTGTATGTCTTATGTTATAACTGGCCAGTTGTTTTTGTGAGTGAGTGTGTTAAATGACAAAATTTTTTTTTCTTTTTTTTGCATGACCCATCTGTTTGGAGTACTCTAAAAGGTTATTGGCCTTATATAAAAATGCTGGACGCAGCCAAAGTTTCTGGAGACGTCCAGAAACATTCCAAAATTTTTTTTCTTTCTCCCTCTTTTGAATTTTATATATAGTTTTGGTATATATGTAAGTGTTTAGTCTTAAACTGTGTGACTAATTTCAGATTTAAAATTGTTTTTAAATAATGTGTTTTTATAACAAAAGTTCTTTTTCCTCCAGTTTGTTATAACTAAATGTTTATGGGTATGTCTCAAGTTTGGTAACACTAACTTAACGGTCAGAAGTGTAACCCTACAGCTACACTTTTACCAGACAAGGTAAAAATTAATTGTTAAGGTAACTTACTATTTAGGTAAAAGTCTAAATGCTCAACGTGACTATTCATTCCCAAAACTAAACTATATAAATTTTATATACAGGACACCTTTGAAGGGCCCCCAAAGGTGCCCTGTAAACTATCTTGTGGAAATTAATCCACAACAGATCTGGCATCAATCTGGCACTGTAAATGTTAAAATCATTGTCACGAATATGCGTTAACTCTCTAAGCAATTTGAGTCTGTTTAAAATACATATTTTAGCTAAAATTGGTCTCAAGATCCTGCGGTAGAGGCTGCTACAGGAGGTAACATTAGATGACCTTTTAATAAATCATAAAGAGATCCTAAACCAATTATAATCATCGAGGTATCAACTATAACAAACCTATAACTTGTTACAAGTTCAAATTAACCACGAGAAGCAGATTGTTTGTGTTTCTTTCACAGGAATCCCGGAAAAAACCATCTGAACCCCTGCACACCCTGATGTCACTCACTAGATGGCACGACTACCGTGGCACACCCCCTGAAACCCTAGATGTCACTCAACGTGATCTGAAGAACCTGATACACGAATTCCAAGGACAGAACTTTCTTCATGCCTGGTTACCGTTCCTGCTTCTGACCTGCTTGTTACGTTTTGGCAGTTCCAGCTAGCTATCTACAAAAGATACAACATTCCAGCAGCTGATCTCCCTCATGCAGCATTGCATCCCCTGCCAATTCTTCCCCCAGCCATCTACTTCGGACTGAGACTTGTATCGGACTTTCTGACATACTCTATATACATTTTACACAATTTTGAAGCAGCTTATTTCCCTTCACGCTGCTGGTTTTTCATAGACTGATCCTGAGTAATTCATAGACTTTACAGACTGTTGCCTTGAGGACTATACAATGCCAAATAGCCCCTCTGTTTGGTGGGTCATGCCTCCCGCCTCCCCCTCATTATGTACCCTTGCCCCTTTCCCCACTCAAGCAGGGAATGTTCCTTTACACACCAATCCTTCCCTTCACACCACGCTGACTTTTACTTCTCCCCTTCGTGTCCCTTCCTATTTTGTTATGTCATTTAGGCTTATACCCAAAAGGTTTCTGCCCCATGATAGTCTTTTATAGACTTTGTACATCTTATGCAATTACTAGATAGAAAGATAGAAAAGATGTAGAGATACTGTGAAGAGATGGTTGAGCAGGCTGCGCTTAAACCTATGAGATGAGTCTCTCCAGGTAAGTCTCTCTCTCTAAAGAGAGGTTGAGCACAGGAGGACGTTTAAATCTCACAAGGTTGGCAGCCATTTAAGCCTTCCCTCCTCCACAGAAAGTCCTACATCTTCCCGCCTGAGCATGGCATTCCTCTAAAACATTTAAGCATGCTCCATTTTTCTTTACTGTGTCCATTTAGATATAAAGGGATAGGAGGAGATGTTGCTGAGGACTTATTCTGATGCAGTCTCTGCCCCCAGGTTTTTCTATGCCCCGCTAAATCCTAGAGTGCCCCCTTTCAACCAATCCTGGCTCCGCCCCCAGGTTTTTCTATGCCCCGCTAAATCCTAGAGTGCCCCCTTTCAACCAATCCTGGCTCCGCCCCCAGGTTTTTCTATGCCTCGCTAAATCCTAGAGTGCCCCCTTTCAACCAATCCTGGCCCTACACGTCACCCCTGGTTGTCGCCCAATAAAAAGCCCCCTCTCCCCTCGCTCTCTCTGGGCTCTCGGCTCTCCCTCTCTGAGGTCTCGCTCCCTGCTCTCCCCCCGTGGTCGGCCATTGCTGGCTGGCTCCACGTGGTCTGAAGCAAACCTCCCCCCCATCCTATAATAAAGATCTGTGTACCCCTTTGCTCTGGATGTCCGCTCTCTTCTCCGCGGTGCAGCCCGACACCAGACCACCTCAACAACAAAGGAGAGTGGCTACCCTTGCCAACATAATCCTTGGCAATGAGAACCAAACTTTAATTGGTCCAATCCTTGTCAAGAACTCAGGCAGAAGTATAGTTGATGCTGCAATATTGGAGGTTGGATTTACCCTTCAAAAACCTGTGCAGTCCACAAGTGACAACTTTGAAGGGTAAGCTGGATAGAGTCCTAGTATCCCCTGAGCTCCCAAGTCACTATATATTTTGTACAAAAGGAAATAGGAAACAAAGGAAGAAAGGACATAAAAGAAAATGGTGGCTTTGAGGTTTGGAGAATCAGAGTAAATACATGTGTACATATATGTGTGTATATATGCATATAATAGAGAAGAAATGGAAGGATGGGGAAAAAGAAAAAGGAAGAGGAGAATTAAGAGAAAGTGCAGAGGGAATGGTGAGAAGCAGAGAAAAGGAAAGAAGTTACACAATATAAAAACTTTCAGAAAGATACCAGGTGGAAGGAAGAAGGTATATATTTCGAGAGAGTATGTTTATAAGTGGGCATACATCATAGATAGGAAAAAGGAAGACTACAGCATTTGGAAGACTAGAGATAATAGCCTATGTGTCACATGTGTACATGGATCCCTCCGGGGATTCTACTCCAGGATGCATGTGGGGTGGGAAAGGCTTATTTATCCAAAAATCAAAACCCCTTTACACAAATGGGTACATGTCTGCAGTTAAAAGACATTTTATGGCTCATACTGTATTTCATAAAATATATTTACCTTGATTCCTTTCTCTCCTTGGAAACCTAGCCCCATGTTCCCCTGGGGCACAGGGGTGTAGGGAAGAAAAAAATCAATTACTAATAAGCTCAAGGAATGTCAATTGGAATATAGAATTTTAATCAGAAAGTTATGTTTAAAAATGCAGAATATTTCTGCAGAAAATTGAATACTTATGAGGCCAAATGGCCAAGACAAAGTATACTTACCTCAGGACCAGGGAAGCCAGGGGGCCCTGGAGGACCCTATATTAAAATTGAAAGGAAAATAGTTAAGACATATTAGTACTAGTCAAAAGAACTGAGTCCTCCATTCCTTTAGCATTGCCTTATTTTGCTAGAGCAGATTATAGCTGCATCTCCCATGGTTCTTTCTTCTTTTATCTTCTTCAAAATATCCCCCATTGAACTGACAATCACATTCATGCTAAGGTAGGAAAGACTTCAACTATCATTCCTCTTATTTGACCAGGGTTCAAGGATGACATTTGATGTAGTTAAACCGAAGTAACAAGTGATAGGACTTCATGCAGTGAAGAGAGGACAATCTGGGGACAGGGTTCTTCTAGAACTGCATGAATGACTGACTATATTTTCCTTTACTTGTTATAGCAAATAAATTTCATATCAGAAAGATAGGTAGGTAATCAAAAGTTGTCCAAAGAGAAGGTGAACTACTGAAATAGATTCAGAAACTTCTCTGTGCTGAGGGATGGTGATAGTGGTGGTGATATGATTAAAATTATCTGTCTGTCAACAAATAGCTCTGTACAAGAGCTTCATTTTAGTCCAAGAGTCAAAGTTGCCTTTCCTCACTAAGTGGGCCTGCATTTACATTTAGTGTATGATCTGGTGGGGAATGAATTCCTGTGATTACTTGGTAGGCATAAGTTGGTCTTACTTGCAATCCTGGTGGTCCTATTGGTCCTATAGCTCCTGGAGATCCTGCTGCTCCTTGTGGGCCCTAGAAAGGCAATGTTTTACCAAGGTCAAAAAATCAAGACAGTCTCTTAAGAAAACTGAAGATCTATGTCCCCAAGTATTGTATAAGACACAATGGAATACTACTCAGCTATTAAAAATTATGAATTCACCTTCTTCACCTCATCTTGGATACAGCTTGAAGTAATCATGTTAAGTAAGATAAGCCAGAAAGAAAAGGATGAATATGAGATGATCTCACTCATAGAAGTTGAAAACTAACAACAGAATGGTAAATACAAAGCAGAACTTGGACCGGATTTGGTGTATTGCACCAAAGTAGACTTGGACTGTGGGGTGGGGGTGGGTGGGAAATGTTCAGGTCCTGGAACATGATGGAGGATGAGGACCCAGGTGGGAAGTTGAGTGTTATGTGGAAAACTGAGAAAAGTTGCACATATACCAAGCACTGTATTTTACTGTAGACTGTAAACCATTAATTCCCCCAATAAATAAATAAAAAAGAATTGTATAAGAATATTCAAATAGAATTTGTTCACAGTTGTTGAAATGGGAAATGTCCCAGTTATTCATTCGTGCATGGACTGACAGACTATAATACTTCCATACAGTAGAGTATATACTCAAATGTAAAAAGTAACACACTACTGATAAGTGAAACAACCTGGATGGATGTCAGAAGCATTGCATTAAAGCCTAAAAAGTTATATAATGTAGTCTTCCTTTTGTATGAAGTTTCAGAGCTGGAAAAAATAATCTATGGTGGAAACATCAGAACAATGACTGCCTTTGTGGTGGGGTGGGAGCATGGACTTCTAGGGCAGGAAGGAACTTGCTGAGATGATGGGAGCTTACTACAAATTTAGTTAAATACACTAACAACAACTGTTTCACTCTAAGGGACCTGTATACCCTTGGTCCTCACCTCTGTTTGCATGTGTATCTATCCACATGCATTCTGTTCATTGCCTACCTTTTCGTTATTCTCTCCCTCTCCCTCTCCCTCTCCCTCTCCCTCTCCCTCTCCCTCTCCCTCTCCCTCTCCCTCTCCCTCTCTCTCTCTCTCTCTCTGGTAGAAACTGAGAAGAAAAGTGAAAGAAGTCATAGTATAGAAGCTTCTTTCAATGTGGTGAGGGAACCTGGACTTGAACCTGGACTGTGCACATGGCAAAGCAGTACACTATTCAAGCAAACTATTTTGCTGGCCCCATTGCTTTCCTTTTCTCACTCTATGTTGTTTGCCTAGAAAACCTCTGTAGACACAAAGTCTCTCTTTGGGAGGACATTATCTTTTCTTTCCCTCTAAGCTGTCATGAGACTCTTATGCCACATTCCCACTAGTGTTTCCTATCCCTGAATCACCTCAGGGATCACTCATAGCACTTTGCCAAGAGTATATGTTTATTATTTTGATGATGGAAGCAAAGGAAGAAGAGGGTCAGCAAACAGTACTCCTGGACAGTACACCTGCTTTGTTATACATGTGACCCACCTTCAAGCCCGATCCCACTACTGTAAACAGAATATCAGTGTTATAGCCTCCTCATCTCTCTCTCCCTCTTTATCTCTCTCCCTCTTTATCTCTCTCTCTCTCTCTGTCTCTCTCCCCCCACCACCACCACTGCTCAGCTTTAGTTTATCATGGTGCTGGGGATTGAACCTGGGACCTCTGAGCAGAAGACATGGAATTCTTTTGCATAACCATTATGCTATCTCCTTAACCCTACCCCCCATCTTAAAAAGTCCATCTGGAGTGGTGAAGTGTCATCATCATCATCATAAACAACAACAACAATAATGATAACAATAACAACAAAAAGAAGGAGGAGGAAGAGGAGAAGGAGAAAGGGGAAGAGAAGGAATCCTTTTAATGCAGGAAAGAAGGAAGAAGAGAGTTAAGAATGGTAAGTGTAGAAACCCAAGGAAAAAACTCTCATTAACTCCAATATACCTACTTTCATGGACTCTTGTCAAAGGAGTCCCTAAAATGATATCTGGAATACCTGTTAAAGAGGAGTCTTTACAGTTCTTTTGTTTTGTTTCATCTACAATATTTGGAACACAAAGTACTTTGTAAATGCTTGCTTAATAAAACGGTAATATGTTTCAGGTCTGAAAATTTACTTGCTGTATAACTCAAGGTAAAGAGTTTCTCTCAGGATATTTTCACCTGAAAAAAGTCGATAGTGTGACCCACTCTACTTAACCTCTCTGGATTTTCCTTGAGAAGATCTACAAAGAATTTTGAGAACTTTAGAGATGCATGAAAAGGCCCTATCAGTAACTATTAAACTTTGAGAATTCATCTTTGAAATAAAAGCTTACTTTCATTCCATCTAGTCCAGGAAGTCCAGGATCCCCCTGAGAAATAGGCAAGAAAGGTTTATAAAGTAAGTCTGTGGTGGTGATTCATAGATTACTAAATTTTATTCATTGGAATAAAATGCATTGTTAAAGCATAGGTCTACCTTATCAAGGTTTTCCTGTGGCTTAAAAATGCAAGAACTACTGGAAAAAGGACCAGAAAGCTGGATCATGGAAAGAGTAGCTCCCAAATATGGGAAAGGTGTATAAATATTGTTGACTGTAAACCCCATAGATTTTATCTGATCTGGAGCCCATATTCAGCCAAGGAGCCTATGTGACCTCTGCATCCCTGTAGATCTGAGCTCACATTCTGTGGTCATGAGTAGGAACATTACAAGTTGCCCCAATACTGACCCATCTTCCTCAGGTGTAGCATAAAGTATGTTGTCCTGCCTCCCTTTGGAGGATGGAACATTTTCTATTGTTGTTGATCCAAGTTGAGGGCAAGGTCCTATAGGGGGCCCAGAAAGGGGTCTATTTTGTTGTTTCTGATAGTGATGACTGGTAACAATGGAGAGAAGGATTTATATGAGGTCTAGGCCCATCATGTCAGTCCACCTTCTGCATCCCACAGTGACTTTGGGCCCATATTCCCAGAGGGTTAACAGACAGGAAAGCTTTCAGAGGAGGGGATAAGATGTGGCGTTCTGGTGGTGGGAATTGTGCTGTGTTGTACCTCTCTTATCCTATGGTTTTGTCAGTGTTTCCTTTTTATAAATAAAATAAAAATATATATAATAAAAAAGGCAAGAGTTGGACATATTCACCCACCCATTTACTTGTTCCTATGAACAATCTGGATTTGGGAGTGGGGGTGGGGGTGGAAAGTGGTACACCCAGACTTTCATGCCCGACACTCTGAAGTCCCAGGTTCAATTCCCTACACCATCATAAACCAAAGCTGAACAGTTCTCTAGGCTCTCTCTCTCTCAATTATAAATTTTTTAAATGGTGTACTACTGCTGATTTCTTCTTCTTAAAAAAAAAAAAAACAAGCTGGGGATGGTGCAATTATGCAGACACCAAACTCTTGTGATAACCCTGTTGGCAAAAGCAAAAAAAGAAAAAAAAAGAAACAGAAAAATCTGGACTCCAGAAGACAAATATTATAGACTTGGTTGAACAAGATTTCATATTTTACTTGGATTAATTATTTTTCACCTTTGCTTGCAACTTATCAATTAGAAAGTGCTTCCTCGGGCTGGTGATTTTTCTGCTCTTTTTGGAGGAAAAGCAAAGCTACCTTCCCAAGTGCCTTCAGCTCTAGAGCTTCTGTGCCCATATATATACAATGCAAATCAGACATTGCAAGGGAAAATCAGCAGAGCATACAGTCTCTGATTACATTTTAATTACTTTGCAGCATCTTAAGCCACTGTGTGAATCTGTAATATAACCATCTTGTGCAAATTGCTCTGTTCCACTGGGCCCAGGATCTCTTTGACTTTTGCCAAAACCATTTAATCAATGTTTACTTGTATGACAATTCTCATATTTTGACACCTGCTAGTCTTACCCCACTTGGCTTAGGGTCAAAAATCAGCTCTGTGCGACAGTATGGAAAAAGTACTGCCTAGGTCTTTAGCTCTTCATTAAAATGGCTAGGTGACTCTGAGCTCAGTTTTACTATTTGTAAAATGAACAGCATAAGTCTGATGATCATAAAGTCACTTTCAAGCCTGCCACTCCTTTTGAAAATATTTTTTTATTTTTAAATATTTATTTTTACCATAGTACTGCTCAGCTCAGGTTTGTGATGGTGCGGAGGATTGCACCTTGGATTTGGAAACTCAGGCAGAACCATTACACCATCTTTCCTAACAAACCTGACACTCTTATCCTCTGCTGTGGCATCTGTAGCCAAGAACCTGGAATCTTCATCTTCTACAGGTTTCAGTCACCCATCCCCATAACTGCCTTCCAAAGTGAGAGCCAATGTTCCTGTCTCAGCACATGAATGGAAGACAGAAAAAGTGCCATCCTCAATTGCACGTGTTTGCAGTATTTCACCTGCAGAACTCGGGCACATACAATTCCTATCTACTAAACAGGGCAATGTTAGACTCCCTTCCCACTCTAGAAAGCAACAGGGTCAATTATTTGGCACCAAGATACTAGGCAGTATACAAACCCAGAATATAATAAAAAGAACACAGAAAGCAAAGGATTCTAGAGAAGGAGGGGGTAGAGAAAGGGTGGAGAGGGCATTGGAACCCTGATTCAAGATGGTGAAAAAAAGACCCAAATTAGGTTTGAGAGTGTTTTCAGACATTGTCACAGGGAGATGAGAAATTTCACCCAAGTGGCAGCATCTATACTTTAAAATGTTATTTTCTCAATAAAATAAAAAAAAAGAATACATAGGTTTCATTCGAAGAACAGATAAAAAGTTTACAGCTCACTGCAGTATTGATGGATAGATTTTGCAGAAAAACAAACAAGCAAAAAACCAGCCAGCCAACCAACCCACCAACAAAACAAACAAACAAACAAACAAAAACCCCCAGGGACTCGACAAAGTTGATTGGCTGGTGTTCAGTGACAGAGAAGGACTGTGCCAGGATACTGGGCTGATAGCCATGCTGCAGTGGTCAGAGTCTTACAGGGTTTCAAACCAAGGTATGTAGACACTAAAGATTCTAGAGTAGACACAAGGAATCTGCCCCTAGGAAATATTTCTGCTCATTGAAGAAAATGATACCCAGGCAAGCTGTTTGTTTGCTGTTCTGTCTCTTATTTTTGGTCTAGATCCTATAAAGCAAAATCTCTTTGACAGTATGGTTGCAAACATTTCTGCCAATGTTTTCATCACAACATGCTCCCGATTCATCTTAAATCCAGCTTGGTCTGCTCTTTAGAGACACAGATGCTAGTTCTGGAAATGTTTTCATTAGAAGCAGGGCCCAGTTATGGGGAACTCAGCCTAAAGCCTAGTCAGATGTCTGCATTAGAGGCTCTTACCTTCATTCCTTTGAAATTACCCCGAGATAGGACAGGTTCACCTTTAGATCCCTTCGCACCAGGAAGCCCCTGAGCAAGATAATGAGAAAATATGAAGAAATGCGTGCACACACACACACACACACACACACACACACACACACACACACACACACACACAGCTCTGTTAACAGTATTGTCTCATAAAATGGAGGTTGGAAAAGCAAGTGCCTGAAATTATGTGGTTTATTCTATGGCAAAACTAGTTATGCTGGGAAAGGCCAAGTGCACCCCCTGAGCAGTGCTGTGTTTCAAAGCTGGATGCCTGTTCTTCCAACTCTGAACTCAGAAGTCTGTAAAGAAAATAGAAAGCAGGATACTTAGAAAGTAAAATGTTCATATGTTTCTGTTCTGGACATGTACATATAATCCACATGTCACTCAATTATTCCATGTATAACTCACCAACTCTACCCATAGCATGTATGGTCACTGGCAGGGTGTTTGTCTATGATGGAGGCTTGCCAGCATTTTCTGTAAAAGGAAGCCTAAAAGTAAATAATTGAAACTTTGAGGGGCTATTTCTAGGCTCTAGTCTATATTTTTATTTTATTTCTCTCTTTTTTCTTATCTTTCTTTCCCTCTCACTCTCCTTTTTAAAAACAGAACACTGTTCAGCTCTGGTTTCTGGTGGTGCTGGATGCTGAACCTGGGATCTTGGAGCTTCAGTCATGAAAATATTTTTAATGTCTGGTTTTATTTATTAATTGGATAGAGACAGTCAGGAATCTAGAGGGAAGAGAGAGATAGAGAGAGAGGGAGACAGAGAGACACCTGCAGCACTGCTTCACCACTTGCAAAGCTTTCCCCCTGCAGGTGGGAACGGGGGCTCAAACCTGAGTCCTTGTGCAATGTAACATATGTGCTCCAGCAGTTGTGCCTTCACACGGCCCCATGAAAGTATTTCTGTAGAACCATTATCCTATTTCCCCAGTCTTCTAGTTTATAATTTTATTTTACCTACACAACATATGTTTGGTCATCACCAGGGCTTCACTGACCGGGGTTGATATTTTTTCAGATAGAAAAAGTGAGAGCAGATAGGGAGATAACATAAGTGTTATGCAAAAGGCTCTCATGCCTGAGGTTCCAAATCCTCAGGTTCAGTCCTTGGTACGACCTTAAGCAGTGCTCTGACAACACAACATAACACAACATAACACAACACAACACAGATGTGGAGAAAGATGCCACTGCATCAGAGCTTCCCCTAGTGAGGTGGGGGCTGGTCTTGAACCTGTTTCATGTGTACTATCTAGGTGCTATATTCCGCCAACTGTATCCCCCCTAGCCACACACAATGTTATTTTTGTAGAGACAGATGGCAGGCAGGCAGGGAGAGAGAGAGAAGAGAGAGGGGGGGAGGAGAGACCACAGCGACAAAGCTTCCCTCAGTGTTGTGAGGTTAGTCTTGAACCTGGGTCACACATAAAACAAAGCAGTGCAGTATCCAAGTGAGCTATTTTTCCAGCCCCTGCCATACCGAATCTTTTAAAGACATAAAAATCAAGCCACAGGTCTAAGAGCTACTGACAAAACCATATCCAGCCCATTCTATCACAAGGCTTCAGCTTCAATACCTGTTTGATGCTTGTGTATGTCATTGCTAATATGGAAAACAGTTTAAAGCATGCCCAGTCTACCCAGCAGCCAGCCTTTGTATTATCTCAGTGGCAAATGTTAATGTCTGCTAGATGTTGGCCTCCCAGGGAAAACTGATGCCCCTATGTATACCTACATGGAAGTCAGGGTTAGTATTGAGGGTAGGGTCAAGTTTGGGGCGCCTGGAATCTTGACTGAGTAATGAATTCCTTGAGCTTATAAGAAAAGAGCAAGGTGGGAGCTAGACAGTGGCACATTTGGTAGATTGCACATGTTACCATCTTTAAAGTCCTAGGTTCAAGTATTCAGTCCCCACCTGCACGGGAAAAATTCTTGAGCGATGAAACAGTGCTATAGGTGTCTCTCTTTTCCTCTCCCTCACTATCTTCCCTCGCTTCTCAATTTTTCTCATGTCAAAAATATTTTAAGAAAAGAAATAATAATAATAATAAAGAAAAAAGGGGGCTCCCAGGAGCACAAACTAGTTTCTTTCCTAACACTTCCTTTCTTCTTCTTGTGGTCACTACATTCATCAAAGAATATTTACTGGAGTTGGCGGTATGACAGTGGGTTAAGCGCACGTGGCGTGAAGCGCAAGGACCAACATAAGTATTCCAGTTAGAACCCCCGGCTCCCCACCTGCAGGGGAGTCTCTTCACAGGCAGCGAAGCAAGTCTTTAGGTATTTATCTTTCTCTCCCCCTCTCTGTCTCCTTTCTTCATTTCTCTCTGTCCTGTCCAACAACGACGACATCAATCATGATAATAACTACAACAATAAAACAAGGGCAACAAAAGGGAATATATATGTATATATATATACACACACACATATATATACATATATACGTATATATACATATATATGTATATATATACATATATATATATATAAAGAATATTTACTGGGGGGAGTCGGGCATTAACGCAGCCGGTTAAGCGCACATGGCGCGAAGCGCAAGGGCCGGTTTAAGGATCCTGGTTAGAGCCCCCGCCTCCCCCCCTTCAGGGAAGTCACTTCACAGGCAGTGAAGCAGGTCTACAGGTGTCTGTCTGTCTCTCTGTCGCCCTCTCTGTCCTCCCCTCCTCTCTCCATTTCTCTCTGTCCTCTCCAACAATGACAACATCAATAATAATAATAATAATAATAATAATAACTACAACAATAAAACAAGGGCAACAAAAAGGGAAAATAAATAAATAAATTTAAAAAAAAGAATATTTACTGGGACTTAAGTTTAGTAAGGAGTAGCTTAATAAAATGTTTTCCTGAGGTCTTATTTAGATTTAAGGGGAGGTTTAGGTACAGGATTAGGCTTAATCTCATGTCCTTTGTCTGTCAGGGGACATTTATTATCTCAATATTTCATTTCTCCCTCTTGGGGTTAGTATTTTCTTACACATGCGATTTGTTCTCCTCCTCTGTTGCCAGGACGGTGTTCTGAGGCCTTTGTGATTCAAGCAGCTCCTGTTAGTGTTGTATCTTTCTCTCCCTCCTAGCCTCCCTGCTTTATATGGTTTGGCCTACAGATGTCATCGGCCTTTATGACAGCCTGAAGTGTTTGTTTGGCTATTTCACTTGTTCGAATATACTCCCCCACACACAACTTGTTCACCAGAGGTAATGGTGCTGTTGTTCCAGTAAAGCTCCAATTAATTCATGTAACTATGGAATATGTTTTAAGGGAATGTGATTTCTAGGCACATATATTACATCAGATCCTTTATGGTTTTTATTATTTTAATGGGATTGAGGATGGGCTTGAAATGTGTTATTTTTCTTTCTAGCCACTTATAGAAACAGCCCTGAAAAGGGAATGGTATCTACTAGTTATCCTTTAGATACAAATATCAGAGCCCTATTTGGATGAAAGGAATTAAATAAAAATGTTGATACCTGGATTTAATAAATATCTTATTGATCCCAGAACCAAGGATCATGATGTGAGAAGGGGAAAACTTAAAACACTGCACAATTGGGTTTCACAGTGATTTCTCATACACTGAGACTGATGATTCTTTGATGTTAGGTCAGGCATAGGTATCATGCAGAAATAACACACCACCAGAGGTGATGATCAATATTGTCAACAGTAATTTCCTAATGTCTTCTGAGGAGGAGAATAGAATCCTTAGTACATACTAAGCTTGTCAGACAATTTGGGTCACTGTTGCTGTTTCCATGAGCTCATTTAAATCATTTAAATAACATTTACCAATATTGCCTGATGTTCTTGTACTTCAAACATGCACATTGTTCACTGTGTTTATTGATATATTTGTTTAGTGTGGAGTTGGGACCTCATGCATTCGTAATTTGACTGCTCTGGGCTGTTTTTTCATTGGGATACATACATACACACACACACACACACACACACACACACACACACAGAGAGAGAGAGAGAGAGAGAGAGAGAGAGAGAGAGACCATAGTACTGAAGTTTCCTCCAGTGCCACAGCACCCCCATATGGTTCCAGGGCTGGAACCTGGACTATGTATATGACAAAACATATGCCCTTCTGGTGGTTTATATCTCTAGCCCTTTTCTTAGACTTGAAACAATCTAACAAACTAAAAGCAGTGTCAGAATATGCAAACCCTAAGCAGTGTAGCATATTTATAGCCCTGTGTAACTGGTATTCTTCTTTTGACTCTTTTTAAAAAACATTTATTTATTTTCCATTTTTTCCCTTGTTGTTTTTTATTGTTGTTGTAGTTATTATTGTTGTTGTTACTGATGTCATCGTTGTTAGATGGGACATAGAGAAATGGAGAGAAGAGGGGAAGACAGAGAGGGGGAGAGAAAGACACCTGCAGAGCTGCTTCACCACCTGTAAAGCAACTCCCCTGCAGGTGGGAGCCAGGGGCTCGAACCAGGATCCTTAGCCAGTCCTTGGACTTGGTGCCATGTGCATTTAACCCACTGCGCTACCTCTCAACTCCCCTTCTTTTGACTCTTAATGTTGTGCAGTCACCAGAAGGGATTCCTGCTTTGTATAAGGGGCTGCAATGATTGCTTCTCAGGCACTTAATCAGATCACCAAAGGAGCAGTAAAAGGACATATTTAAAGGTAGCAAAGCCTCATTTGAAATAATATACACAAATTTGGCAGCATACAGGTGGTCCATGAAGTCCGGGATAGCCATCAGTGCCTGGGAATCCAGTTGCTCCTTTAGTTCCATTACAGCCATCTAGGCCAGGTGGACCTCTGGGCCCTGACTGTCCAGGGTGACCCTGTTTAAAAAGAAAAGGAGAGATCAAGTCAGTCACAGGACTCTCAGCTGCTCCGACAGGTTCCACAGTGGGAGAACTTAAGCATGGTATCAAACTCTGGCTGGTTAGCCCCATCACCTATGCTCTCATATCCCTCCTCACTATTCAGGCATATGGGACTGGTAATAATGCACTGTTAGCCTTCCCCCAAAGGATCAATGCTTTGACAGGATTTAATTCCGAACTAAAGACATCAAGCATAAGCAGATGGGATACACAGGGTGCTGTAAAGTCATCTTCTCTAGATACAAAGGTGTACTTAGGTGGATCTTGGTTGTGTAGCAGCTGAACTGCCACCCAGAGGGAAATATGCCAGGTCTTGGGGCTCCTCAGACTGGGACCTGGGCAGCCTGGCAAGGCTTTCTGTATCAGAAGCTCTTAGTGGGAAACAATGGCAACTGTTGGTTAACAGAGCACAACTAGTTTCGATAGCACCACCTTTCCTGGCAATTGTTCAGACATGAGCAAGTCCTAGAAGAATCACCCTTTCCATTTCATTTGGTCATGATGACATGTCAGGAAAGTGTTTCACCTGGGGAACTATGTCTTCTCTTTTCCATGCATACTACACAGGCAGTTGGGAGATTAGTATCAATCACTCACAAATAGTTTATTTGAATCCAATATTTTTCTGGAGCTGTGCTTTCGTCATGCAGAAATGATACCATTTTGTGAGGACTATATCTTCTTAAATCTATTAAAAGCAAAGTGTGCAAATTGACTCTAAGACTTTGTGAGAACCAGGGAATTTTCAGAATCCTGAGACCTTGGTTCTATTTGATGCCAAAGTCATTGCTTGGATACTTATCCCTTGGCATGTACATTTTTCACTTGGGTCCTGCCTTTCCATTTGATACCTTTCTTGAGCTCTTGATATGCCTGTTAATAGAAAGATTCCTGGGGAAGCTGTTCTTACCTTCCTACCTTAGCTAAGTTATTGGGCATTAATCTTTTACCTCTTACCTGTTAGCTATTTGCTTCTTATACAACCAATGCCATGGGATGGTAAACTCCTAAATCTGTCACTTCCCAATCTGAGACTTGACTTCTCAACTATACAATGGAGAGGGATAATACTTCCTCATAGGTCTGTAGTCAACATTCAAGTCACTGTGGATTATAGTTAAAATCAAAGGAGACTAGTTGCACTATGTAAGAGCTCACTTAAAGGAAAGTTGTATTCTCTTAAGCAAATCAACAGATAAACCACTGGGATAAACTCCATCTCCTCTCAATTCTCAGTACAATAGTACTTTTGGCATATTACCTTTATTAGTTATAGTATGTGTCAGCTCTCTAAGAGAATGAAATTATCAGGCTGGGGAGACAGTATAGTGGTTATGCAAAAGACTTTCATGCCTGAGGCTCTGAAGTCCCAGGTTAGATCCCCAGCACCACCATATGCCAGAGCTGAGCAGTGTGCTGTTCTCTTTCTTTGTGTATTTCTCTCTGTTTCTCTTTTAAAATAAAATATTAGGAAAAAGAGAGAGAGAGAGAATGACATTGTTTGAAGGAGCAGATTATGTTTCTATATAGCCACAAGGTCTTGAAGACACAGAATAGGAAGATCTGCTGTCTTACAGAAAAGCAATGTTTCAGGACCAGGTGATGGCACACCTGGTTGATTGTACACGCTATAATATGCAAGGACCAGGGTTCAAGTCCCTGGTCCCCCCCTGCAAAGGGAAAGCTTTACAACTAGTGGAGCAGTGCTGCAGGTATCTCTATCTATCTATCTATCTATCTATCTATCTATCTCCCTACTCCTCTCAATTTCTGGCTGTCTCTATCAAATAAATAAAGATAATAAAAAAATTTTTTTACAAAAGAAAAGCAATGTTATGTTCCTCATAACCCAGATATCAAAGACAAAGTTTCCACTGGGTGAGTGGTGCGTGTTCTCTTTGAAGATACAAATCTGGCATATTAGTTTATAGATCTCTAGGTAGGGAAATGTTTGATATAGACTCCATGGGAAAAACTAAACACAAATTGCTGCAAAGGCCAACCTGAAAATGTCTACTCTGAACTTACTTGAACTGAAAACAGCATATAAACATACACTTCTTATGGATGCCAATAGTCCCAACTCACAGCTGTGATATCATTAAAGGCAGCAGCCCAACCACTTCTGGTCTACATTGTTCTAATGTTGACTATCTTGATGGGTCCTTGTTTCTTCCCTTTCCCAACTGGTCGATTTGCTCCCTAGTGTGTGGTTTTGGATAATCATAAAATGACTATTTGCTCAGTCATGTTGAAATGACTTCAATGACAGTGAAAATAAAGTTTTGGGGCCCAAACCAGTGACACATATGTTAGTGATCAGCTAAAAGTAAGAGGAGAACCATATCTGTGTAGCATGCTGGGGAAACTTTGGCTTCAGTCAAATCACTTAATAAACACTACTGAACATTTGCAAAATGATTAGTCTCAGAGGACAAAAGGTATCTGTGTTTTCTTCTGTCCGACTAAAATCCTACCAATAGGCACTAGACATTGAAGTCAGTATCCCATATATAAGTATATTTGTCATTGTTGTGGTTTCACTGCTCCAAGATGACTTTTTTTTTCAGATAGAAAGAAAGAACAAGAAAGGGAAAGACAACCCAGCAGAGAAGCTTCCTCTAGTGTGGTGGAAGATGGGCTCAAATCCATGCCATACACATGACAAAACATGTACACTATCCATGTGAGATATCTTGCTCTGCTCAATATTTTCAGAGTTCCTCCTATAAGTTGAATTCAACCCCAGAGGCTCTCAGGCATCTGAATGAAGAAGAAGACATACTCTGTGCCTTCAAGGGGCTAGATAAAGTGATTACAGCTACCAATACATAAAAACCAGTGTTCATATATAATAATTAGTGTATGGGACAGATAGCAAAGAGTCCTGAGAGATTAGGTATGGAATGGAAGAGATTGATTGTGAACATAGATGCTTAAGAAATATTTCCTATATAGATGTAAGAGAGGGAAAGAACATGGGGAATAGTTTCATGGAGTAAATAAAAGGTTATGGAGTCTGAATTTAAAAGCAATCAAAGGTCAATATAAAACACATACAACCTATGTTTGTAGGAAGGCCATGAGAGTGGGGACTTCTACTAGGAACAGCATCCTTATTTAGAGGAATTTGGACAGCTGCGATGCATCCTTCTAAGAGTGAGGCCTCAAAGAACAGTGATTAATTTCTACAAATCCTAGGCCCCCCTTGGCCACAAGTTGGAACAGAAGTGTCCAGCTGGACTCTGGGACAGGTTCCAACTCAGAATTGGATTCAGCCTCTGCATCTGCATCTGCATCAGAAGATTCACTTCCTTTCAGTTCCCATTAAAAAGAGACAACTGGACAAGGGCCATAGTATGACTGCAAGTCACAACTTCTCCACTAATCTCCAGTGAAGCCAGTTCCACTGGACAAATGGAAGAGGTGACCTCCACTTCACTAGTTCCCTTCACTTACTGGCTCCTAGAAGGTATAGACTCTAAATGGAAAGTCTGGATAAAGTAGCCTTAGAAACACAATCATTGGGGGAAAAATGTCAGAAGGCATCAGGAAAGGATGGCAAACCTCACTCATTCCCCACTAACACTGGGCTTTTTACAGACTCTGCAGTTGAATAAATTGTAGAAATCCAATGGCTGATTTGTTGATACATGTAACAAATGCAAAGTCAGTGGGTCTTCTAGTTTCCATATCCATAAATGTATACTAGATCTGGGGACAAATGGGATCAGATAACACTATATTTGAGAGGTAAGTTATATGTTTTGTCTATATCCTATAATAGAACACTAGCACCTAATAGGGATTCACAAAACTCCCATAGAATAGCACGGGTTCAACTCCCTTCCCTGATTCATCAGTATCTTAGTCAAAATGAGTTAGTTCTGCTGGGCTGAAGGAAGATTTCTTTAAGACGAGGGACTGATTCTGAAATGTGGAATTAGTGCCACACTAGAATAATCATTATAAAGAAATTAGCTATAAGATAGATTAGGACCTCCGAAACAGTCCCCTTGGATAGTGCTTTGCTTTGACATGTACACAACTGAGATCCTGATAATTTCTTATACCTGCAGCTATCTTTTCATCTCCAAACCATCTGATGTAGTGTTGATTGTACCAAAATCCAAGGGAACCTGTGTGATCACTGCCTTTTGAACCTTACCTTGCATATTTCAGGACTTGCCACTGAGGATGTTGCTAATCTCAGACTACTTGAATGACATAATAAAGCCAAAGGATCATATTGAAAATGTCCCCATGGAAAAACTCACCGGAATTCCATTGATTCCAAGAAAGCCAGGAACTCCCATGGGACCCTAAAAGAGGAGTAGACAGAGAAATGTAAAAGACCACTTGGTAACTGTTACATCCAGTGGGTTTGTGTACATGGTTGAGGGCAAAAGTTGTTAATAAGTGTTTCTTTTTTAATATTTATTTATTTATGTATTTCGTTTTGTTGCCCTTATTGTTGTATTGTTGTAATTATTGTTGTTATTGGTTGTTGGATAGGACAGAGATTAATGGAGAGAGGAGGGGAAGATAGAGATGAGGAGAGAAAAATAGACACCTGCAGACCTGCTTCACTGCTTGTGAGGCAACTCCCCTGCCGGTGGGGAGCCCGGGGCTCGAACCAGGATCCTTAAGTCGGTCCTTGCACTTCGCACCACGTGTGCTTAATCCACTGCGCTACCGCTTGACTCCCAGTAAGTGTTTCTTAATGTCTTCTCCATGTTGTATCACCTTACTGACCACTTGCCTCAACCTTGTGTCCTGGACATGCCTGTGTTCTGAGACCAGTTCTTGATTTAGGCAATGTGGTATAAGGTCTAGAGACTGGGCTGAATAGTTAAACCTCCAATGGTCTAATTACATGTTTCTCTACTCTGCTCCCATAGACAATGTTCCCTGGGCAACTGACCCTTCTTATCAGTCTAGATGCATTTCCTGCTTATCCCTGAGTAGAGTATTTTCCCTTCCTGCTGACCACACTGACTTATTCAAATAAGCCAATCACACCTTCCAGCAGGTGCCCCACTCCCTTGCTGATACCAACTCTGCCTCCCACAGACAGTTCTGGTTGATTTTCTTCCAGAGTGTGCAATGTCCTCCTTCTCTGTGCTGTGAGTATATGTGACTAATAAACTTGTCATAGCTTTAGTCATCCCCAGAACCCTACAATGGGAATCCCTCTCACTCCAATTGGGTGAATTAGAAGTGGTTAGAATCTTCAGGTGTGGGAGTCGGGCTGTAGTGCAGCAGGTTAAGCGCAGGTGGCGCAAAGCACAAGGACCGGCATAAGGATCCTGGTTCGAACCCCGGCTCCCCACCTGCAGGGGAGTCACTTCACAGGCGGTGAAGCAGGTCTGCAGGTGTCTATCTTTCTCTCCACCTCTCTGTCTTCCCCTCCTCTCTCCATTTCTCTCTGTCCTATCTAACAACGACGACAACAACAATAATAACTACAACAATAAGACAACAAGGGCAACAAAAGGGAATAAATAAATAAAATAAATATTAAAAAAAAGAATCTTCAGGTGACATAAACAGAATTCTTAAACTCAGCCAGTCAGACGTCATGATATGACCAACCTCTCTTTCCCTGTATTTGTGACCCAGATTGTTTCCAGGCATTCTGACCTCTCCTTGCATTACACTCTCATTCCTTGGATTTCTGACCTCTACTGTTCAACCTATTGAACTTTTGACCTATGCTGAGTTCAAGCCCACCACTGTGAATCCACATGTGTAGTAAGTAGGTAATGTATTTACTTCCTGGACTGCTTCCCTATTGATGTCTTTCCCAAAATGGGCTGACCCACTGACAGCACATCACCCTAGCCTGTCTCTAATTAAAGTGTGTAGCCTGGATCCTGGTGCTCAGAAATAGTATTATTGCTATAAACTGACAGAAATGAGATGTAGAGCCTTTCACTTTCATACTTGTGGCCCAAGTGTCAAAGGAAAATCCCAGTTTTGGTGTTCTTGCCTTATCTCCTTTTGGTCCATATGGTCCCAAAGGGCCTGGGGAACCCCTTTCTCCTTTCAAGCCTGATAAACCACTAGGTCCAGAAAATCCTTGTGGACCTGTTGGACCTTGAGCTCCAATTGGTCCCGGTCGTCCCTAAGATGGACAGAAGAAAAGTGCAATTAGTCAACAGAGAAGTTAATATCAACACTTTCCATTTTCCCATGTGCAAAGAACACTGTCATCACTTCACTAAATAATTTTGGCTTAGAGATTTGTGAAGCATGCCAAAGTTCCAGACATGGATCAGAAAAAGGCTATTTTAGGGGATGCTAAGCTTATTTGGACTGAGCATATTTTATAAGCACATTTAATAAGATTCATGTGCACCAAGATCCTTCAACTTTGTACTTCTTAGGAGATTAGCTATTCAGGCTGAATAATATTGTCCTCTTCCTAGTTAATGCCAGGCCATCCATCAGATTGTCAAAACAGTGAAAGAACAGAACACTGGAGAGCATCATGACATTTTATAACGCATGTCCACATGGTCAACCAAATGCTTGCAGTGAAATCTAGAAATGGCCATGCTTAAAGAACACTACCTCAGGGAGTAGGGTGGAGACAATTCAGACACTCGTGGGCTGACCATCTTGTCAGAACTCAACTCTGTTGGCAAGTCCCAGAATTGCATCACTGTATCTAGAGACAGATATCCAGAGGGAAAACACACACACACACACACACACACACACACACACACACACACACACACACACACACAGAGAGAGAGAGTTTATTTATTCCCTTCTTACTCTTCTTTCACTTTTTCTTTCATCACTGGAACAGTGTTTCATGTATGAAATTCAAAAAGCCTGAGAATATTCATCTAGTATCAATTATGATAGAAAAAAGGGAACAGCCTAAGGATTTGAATGCTCTGGTTATAAAGTGTCTGTGAAAATTAAGTCTGATAGTTCAGGCTGACATTTTAAAGCTTACTGAGACAGAGAATTAACCCCAGTGGGCATAACCCAGGCAGGCTAGTCTATCACTTAGAACAAATCCCAGTAGGAACTGAATTTTCTTGGCAGAAAAATGAAAATTATTAGTAATGTGCATTACCTCTCAGAGAACACAACACTATCACAGGTAGAAAGCCTATTTTCATAAATGCTTCCCATCTCCACCTTTTAGTCCCTTTATTGACTGTCCAAAATTTCATAGAAACCTGTGTAAATTTCTGATAAAAGACCATTAAACGTTTCTGCTAATATTAACCTCTAAGACTCACTTTTTAAAAGCTAAAAACAAGACAGTTATTTCATGAGGTGACTAGAATCCTGGATGAGAGATGCAGGTGGCCACTAACGGTGTGGGGCCTTTAGTGGATAATTTTCAGGGTCCATCAGTCTCACAAAGGCCTATAACACTTGCAAAGAGGTAAAAGGCTATCTTCCCACAGATAGGAAATTCTCTGCAGGTAACACCCACAACACATCCTTGCCCAGCACCCTACATGTAACCTCTGGAGGGTGGTAGGCTACAGATTGCTTAATGGAACAGTTTCTGGAAATGATGGGATGGAATAAGCTTTTCAATTTTATCCTCTTATCTCCCAATTGCTCCAATTGTGTTTATGATGGTTCAGTTATTTACTACTCTTCAAAAGTTTTACAATACATATATGCATAAACTAGAAAGAAAGAGGATACTGTTTTTATCAGTGATTTTTAAACATTTTAAAATTTATTTACAAAATGGAAATATTTACAACACCATAGGATAAGAGGGGTACAATACTACAAAATTTCTACCACCAGAACTCCATATCCCATCCCCTCCTTTGAGAGCTTTTTTATTCTTTGCTTTAGGCCCATCATGTCTGTGTGGGAATCCCAGGACTCCCCAGCTAGGGCCCCAGGTGATGTGGTGGCTTGGTAGTAACCAAAGAATGATCATTAAAGTATGCCAGTCTCTTTCTCTTATCCAGCTTTTGTAATCTTTACTTTGTCTGACAAGGTTAGCTTTAGAGTGAATTGAGGGAAGTGAAGTAGAAGGAGGTGAGGAAGATGGCTATGTCTAAGTAGAAACTATTTCATTAGGTACTTTATGTTGTCTTTTTTTAGGTCTTTCTACTTGCCTGCTGCAAGTGCTGCTGGATTGCTAGAGTGCTACTTAGGACTGAAAAGTAAAAAAAAAAGAATGTGAATCTCATTTTCTTTCTTTTTCCATTCCTGTTGTTTTTTCCCCCAGGATTATTGCTGGGGCTCTGTGCCTGCACTACAAATCCACTGCTCCTGTAAGACATTTTTTCCCATTTTGTTGCTTTTGTTATTGTGGCTGGATAGGACAGAGAGAAACTGAGAGAGGAGAGAAAGACAGAAAGGGGAAGAGAAAGATAGACACCTACAGACCTGCTTCACTGCTTGTGAGGTGGCTTCCTGTAGGTGGGGACCCCGGGATTCGACCCGGATACTTAAGCTGGTCCTTGGGGTTCATGCCATGTGCACTTAACCTGCTGTGCTACCGCCCTGCCCCCTTCCCCCTCCTTTCCTTCTTTCTTTCTTTCTTTCTTTCTTTCTTTCTTTCTTTCTTTCTTTCTTCCTTCCTTTCTTTCTTTCTTTCTTTCTTTTTTTCTTTCTTTCTTTCCAGGTTAACTGCTCAGCTCTGTCTTGTGGTGCTGGGGACTGAACTTGAGACTTCTGGCAATTCAGGCATGAAAGTCTTATTTGCATCACTATTATGATAACTCCTGAATCCTGGTCATCATTTTCAAGACTAATGTACACAAACCCACAGTGAGCTGTGCAGGTCTGGAACAGAGCTTAAGTGCTTACAGGAGCATAAAAGAAGGAATGGGCATAGAGGGTTTGTTAAATGCCAACATTCTGTTCATGATCAGAGATGAGAAGTCAAGGGCCACATGGACAGGCTGAGTGGGCTCCAACTAACACGGAAATGGAAAGCAAGTGGGGAAGAGAGAAAACCTGGACATTTGGCAACAGGGCAGGGTGGGGTGGAAGGCAGTGTCTAAGGGCTGAAACTCATCAAGGAGCGCTCAGGAGAACATATGTGTGTCAGCATGAGGTCAGGGCAGCCTGCCTGAGGCTGGAACAAGGGAACCAGATAGGAAACAGCTGTTGGGGGAGGTGGGGCCTGCCTGTTGGGAGGATGGGGGCCAGGAAGGGCTCTCTGAGGCCATGTTGTTCCAAGCAGAGAGACTCTAGTCAGAGTACGGAATGCTTGACTCAAGGCTTTCTCAAGTCAGGAGTGGGGTGGGGGGTAGAGAGCACAATCAACTATTGAGTGGTGATTATGAGGGCAGGCTGTGTTGAGACCAAGTTTGCATCCTTAGAGCCTGGGCAGTGCCTGGCATAGGCACATAGGTTAACACACTTCAGTGCTGGCCTCTTGTTTTAGAGAGCACACCCTGAGTGAGAGTAACCAGGGAGACATAGGAGTGAGGTAATCCTAGGCCTGGATATCACAGGGAATCTGATTCCATCTGGGAAAGGCAGGTTTCCTTGGCCTGTTCCCTTTCTGGTGAATGGGTGAGTATGCTGAATATGCCATTGTTGCACAGCTGACTTCTCTGTGCCAGCCAGAGATCTTAAGAGAACCCATAATCTCCCTCTCCCTCTCTCCCTCTCTCTCCCTTCCTCTCCTTCTCCCACTAGGGTTGTTGTTGGGGCTCAGTTCCTACATGACTCCACAGTTTATGGCAGCCATTTTTCTCTTAGTTATATATATATGTGTGTGTGTGTGTGTGTGTGTGTGTGTGTGTGTGTGTAGACAGAGGAGGGGCGGACAGAGACACTTGACACCTGTAGGAACTAGAACCTAGGTCCTTGTTCATTCCAATAGGTAAGCCAACACCTGCCTTCTCACTGCTTTACACATGAATTCTTTTAATTTCAATCTTTCATTCTCCAAAAAGGGCATTTGAAATGGCTTCCCTTTAATTGTACTTCTGGGGTGGTTCCAGTTACAAGGCCTGGAAGTGGAGCTTATGGGATGTCACCAGGCCTCTGAGGCACTACTGGTTCAGAACTACCTCCTTGGAGTTGGCAATGTCCTTCAGAGGTTGGACTTTACAGACTCAAGCCATGGAACCTTCCCACCCACTGTAATCGTTTCAGAGAGTAGCACAAAACACCACAAATGGAATAGTAAAGGAAAAAAATTGAGGTCCATTTATTTTTGTGGGTTGTTTTGTCAGGCATCTGTAGGTGACTTAATCTGAGCTTATGGATATAAGATTTTTTTTTATTTAGACATCACTGGGGCTTCACAGTGCTGGGCTTTTTAAGAGAAAAAGAGAAAGTGGGAGAGAAAAACAACACAGCACTGTAACATCCTCCAATAGAGTGGGGACCAGGATTGAACCCAGGTATATGATTTATATGCCTCATTGCCAATGCACAGGGTTTTTGACCTGGTGTCCTGGGTATTGCTGAATTTTACTACTAAATTAGAGAAGAACTGCTTTGTTTGTCTCAAAAGAATTGATCGGTAGTACTTCTCAAAATGGCCGGTAGAGGTCAGTGTGAGAACACAGTGGCTACAGATAAGCAGGTGTGTGGGTGGGTCTCTTCCACTACAGAGAAGCAGAAATCAAACCAGTGTCACCAGAATCACAGAATGTTGGAGCAGAAAGGACCCTTAAGTTCCATCCAGGCGTAGTTTTTATGCATAGGGGAAAAACTGATACCCATAGAAGAGGAAGGAATTGGTTAGGTCACATAGTTGGTGAAGTCTGATCTTAGTATGGGGCTAAGATCAGACTTCCTGTTGTCAGTGTGTGTCTGTTTCCTTGTTTATCAGTGACAGATGTACTGGGGGGAGGGGTCCTTGAGGCTGCCCTCCTTATTCCCGGGGTTTGTCCCCATCAGTAGGCTGCAGTGGCCAGATGCTCACACATCATTTCTCTCTTCCCAACCCTGATCATTTCACAGAACCAATCTGAAACACCATCACTGTTTAGACTGCCTGCAGAATTTCAATGGGCTTGGATCAATGCCCTCCCCTGATACATGTCATTTATTTTGTCAAATAGACCCAGACAGGGCAGAAGGGAGTCCTCCAAGTCTTTCCAACAAGCTCCCCTGCCTCCATCTGCTTTGGATTTTCAGTATGCACATCAGTCTAATTCTCAAGGGAATGAGCTGGGACTTGAGCTGAAGGCCAGGAACTGCAGGTTCACAACAGTGGTGCAGTCCAGCTGCCTCCAGTGGAGAATAGTGAGTTTGGGTCAGTGTGCTGTCTAAGATCATCTCAGATCAGACCACACATAAAACAACAGCCCCTGATAGCTATGTTAGTGCACCTAGAAGTGGACAAGCATGTAAAATTTTGTACACATGCAGAAATAGCATCTAAGAAAATTTAAAGTACATGTCAGTGGGCCAGAAAAATAGCTTGCTTGGATAGTATACTTTCTCATGTGTGAGACCCAAGTTAAGCCCAGCTTCTACCACATTGGAGGAAGCTTTTTGGTACTATATGAAGCTTTACTCATCACCCCCCATCCCCCCAAAAAAAACATCCTGGAGTGATGAGGCTCTGGTGATAACAAACAAACAAACAAAAAACCAAAACAGTGATTGCCACAGACCACAGACTAGGAAAAACTATAACCCAGCAATTCTTCTCCTGGGCATATATCCAAAGGAATTGAATGCACTCATCCAAAGAGATGTACCTACACCTATATCTACACCTAACAGCATAACTTGCATCAGCCCAAACTTGCAAGCAACCCAGAAAAGTGGTGAAGATAGTTGTGACATATATATAGTGGAATACTACTCAGCTGTTAAAAATGATGAAGTCATCTTCTTTGACTCATCTTGGATGGAACTTAAAGAAATCATGTTCAGTGAGCTAAGTCAAAAATAACGGAGGACGGATACCAGATGATCTTGCTCACAGAATTTTAGAAACAAAGACAGAAAGGGAAACCACAAATTGAAATTTGGACTGGGTTTGGTGTGTTGCACCAAAGTAAAGGACTCTGGGGGAAAGAAGGCAGAGAGGGGACTTGGGAGGGAGGACTTTGGGATCCTGGTACATGAAAAAAAAAGAACTGTGAAACTGAGATGTGGCTGACGTTATCATTTTAATGGGGAATTTGTAATTTACAGAAGTCATTGACAAATGGGTACAATCTCTTTCCTCCCTATGACAGGTGTTTGCACACCACTCCCACCACCAGCACAAGCCCTTCTTCACCATCATGCACTGGATACTTAGCAGGGGCTGACTTTTTATTACTTGGACCTTTTCTGCTTTTCAAATTCTTCACTCAAGGTTCCAGTGTCCTTCTCCCACTCAATTAAAATGTATTCCTATGGTAGAATTTGAAACTTGTTTCAACTGAGGCATAAATGACTGACAACTTTAAGTTTTACTTCTTGGAGGGCAATGTACTTTAATGGAGAGCAAAAGTTAAAACTAGAGAACACTAAGGACAATTTGTACTCAGCTACTAAGAATGGTGAACTCACCCTCTTTACCTCATCTTGGATGGAGCTTGAAGGAATCATGTTAAGTGAGATAAGCCAGAAAGCGAAGGTTTAATATGGGATGATCTTACTCATAGATAGAAGTTATAACAGAAAGGGGAAACGCAAAGTAGAACTTGGACTGAGTTTGGTGTATTGCAACAAAATAAAGAACTCTAGGGATAGGAGGTGTATGATGATGGAGGAGGATCTAAGCTGGGGATGAGAGTGTTTTGCAGAAAATTGAGAAATTTTACACATGTACCAACTGTATTTATTGTAAACCATTAATAGCCCCAATGAAAATCTTACCATGAAAATTAAGCTAACATCTGGAGGAGATCAATTCCTATTGTAGCCTCAACATTTTTATTATGAACTGATTTTGATTGTGGATATGTCACAGATGAAAACAAAATGGGCATGATTATTAAGTATGGAAATAAATATATTTTGACAATCTAGGGGGTAGAGGGCTCAAAAATATAAAGCTGTGTGATATATTCTCAACAGTCCAAATATATAAGAAAAAGAGGATACTAGGGTCCAGTTGCAAGGCCGAAAGTTGGAGGTAAGAGTGCTCTGCAGACAACTTTCCCAGGGAGAAGAGAAATTGTACCCATGTCAGCAACTGTACTTTAAACCATTTACCCCAAATAGATTAATGAAAATGTATCAGAAAAAGTGACTATTTGAACTACAAGAAGAGATCTGAGGTATGTACATGTTTCCCTAAAATTCCAGTCATTTTTCAGGTGAGGGTACAATACTATAGGCTCTAGAGTTAGACAGATGAGGAGTCAAATTCCCTTATTCTATTTATAAGCCACATGATTTTGGGCAACTGACTTAAGCACACAGATTTTCTCTATGACTTCCATGCAATGACAGCATGGGTGTAGGGTTACCGTGAGCATTTAAGTGAGCTGATGAATGGAAAACAACTGGGAGCCAACATGATTATATCACTTCCCTTTCCTCTGTAGGAATCCTTTCTGATAAAACAGGGAGGTTATGATTAGCCACTTAATACTCCAGCTCTTAAGTTTAAGATGGAAGTGGTAGATGCAGTTATGACTGGAAAACTTAATCTAGGGCAGATTTGTGCGCACAGGGCACCCCACATCTATGAGAGTATTTCATCTGAGTTGGCACTGGTATCCTGAATCTCTTGGATTCTTCAGACTCTATTCATTGTATTTTATTTATTTATTTTTTTTAAATTTCACTAGGGTTATCACTGGGGCTCAGTGCCTGTATGGCAAATCCAATGCTTCTGGTGACTATGTTTTCTTCTTCTCCTTCTTCTCCTTCCCCTTCCCCTTCCCCTTCCCCTTCCCCTTCCCCTTCCCCTTCCCCTTCCCCTTCTCCTTCTCCTTCTCCTTCTCCTTCTCCTTCTTCTTCTTCTTCCTTCTTCTTTTCCTTCTCCTCCTCCTCCTCCTCCTCCTCCTCCTCCTCCTCCTTCTCTTAGTTGATAGGACAGACAGAAATTGGGAGGAGATAGAGAGGGGAACACTTTTTACCACTTGTGAAGCTTCCCCCCCCCCCCAGCGAGTTTGGACCAGGGGGTTGAACCTGGGTCCTTGTGTGTGGGAACATGTGCACTCAACTGCATACACTACTATGACCTCTATTTTATTGGGCTGTTGGAAGAGTCATGATACATATCTGCATAGAAAAACACAGAAAACTAAGTTATGACATTTCCAAGAACCCAGTATTTTATTTTATTTTTCATGGTCACTAAGGCTTCACTATTCCAAGTGGCACTTTTTTTTCCAGAGAAAAACAAGGATAGTAAGAAAGAGAAAGATACCACGGCATTGAAACTTTCCTCCAGTGTAGTGAGGATAGGCTGGAGCCTTGACAGGGCACATGACAAAACCAGGGGCACTATCAAGAGACTGGTACACTTAACAATGGCCTTCTTGGCCACTATCAGGTCACCCTATCACCTGGGGTCTGGGAATCCTTGCATTACCCCATAGATTATGTGGGCCTAGACCTCTGATAGATCCTTCTCTCTACCATCACTGGTAACACCCATTAGAAATGTCATTATAAGCCCTTTGTAGGCTTCTTCAGGACCATGTACTTACTATGAAATAGCAATGGTAGGGACTGCCTTACTCTCCAAAGGGAGGCTGGTTTATGCTACTCTACTACTCAAAGAAAACTAGCTTTGAAATCAGTGCAGCCTAGAATGTTCCCAGCTGTGACGATGGGCTGTGAGTTCAGTCTGACAGGAGCTCAGAGGTTGTATAGGGTCCTGAGCTAAATCTGAATAGATATGGGCCCTGCATTAGATCATTATGGTAAACAATTAATTACATTTATATATTTTCCTGAAGTTTGTGAGCAGCTCTCTGGCCTAATCCTGCTTCCTAGTTCTACTCTTAGCTCTGACATCTTCCCAGACAATATTTCTAGTATATCCCCGTGTGAGCTATCAAGCTCAAATAAAGTTCATTAAGACATAGGATCCTTGGGAGTTGGGCCGTGGTGCAGCGGGTAAAGCGCATATGGTGCAAAGCGCAAGGACTGGAGTAAGGATCCCGGTTCGAGCCCCTGGCTCCCCACCTGCAGAGGAGTCCCTTCACAAGCGGTGAAGCAGGTCTGCAGGTGTCTATCTTTCTCTCTCCCTCTCTGTCTTCCCCTCCTCTCTCCATTTCTCTCTGTCCTATACAACAACAATGACATCAATAACCAGAACAATGTTAAACAACAAAGGCAACAAAAGGGAAAATAAATAAAATTTTAAAAATTGAAAAAAAGAGTAAAAAAAAAAAAGACTTAGGCTCCTAGAAACATTCCTAAAATAGAGTTCCTAGCTTCCTTCTACCCTAAGACCCCTACTTTCATCTGCTGTATTCCTACTTTATGGTTCTTATTTATTAAAAGCTTTGTCCTGTTTTCTTCCATATTGCATTTCAGTCACCAACTTCCAGATGCTACGATGATACCACCCTGACTTCTCTGTGCAGATTACCTCAACAGTGTTTCCTGAAACCTCACCTCTCCAAAGTCCTACCCAACTAGGGAAAAATAGAAACAGGCTGGGGGTATAGATCAACCTACCAATACCCATACTCAGAAAAGAAGCAATAGTAGAAGTCAGAACTCCCTCCTTCTGCACCCCCAAAAGAACTTTGGTCCATAGTCCCAGAGGGATAAATAATAGAGAATTTTCCAGTGGAGGGCATGGGACACAGAACTCTGGTGGTGGGAACTGTGCAGCCCTATTATTATTATGCCCCTTACAATACTGTAAATCAATATTAAATCACTAATAAAAGAAAAAACATAAAAAAAATCCAGGTGCACTATCTTGGTAAACTATCTTCCCAGCCCACATTCTTTTTTAACAGGCTTTTCTTGCATGCTAATGATTCTCCAGTTTGAACCTGAAGCACAGATTTTTCTTCTCACTGGGCCAGATCCCTCAAGTCAGTTACTTACCAGGTCTCTGTGCTTCAACAATCCAACTCAAACTCAATATTACCACAGCTGAACACATGATCTCCCCAAACCAGATCTTTCCTCCTGAGTTATTGTCACTAACTCAGTAAATGTCAGTCCAACCACAAGGCTGATCAAGTTAAGAAACTAAGGGATCCTCTGTGACACCATTCTTTTTTCTTGTTTTATTTTCATTTTTTTAAAAAATATTTATTTTCCCTTTGTTGCCCTTTTTATTGTTGCTGTAGTTATTATTGTTGTTTTTGTAATCGTTGTTGGATAGGACAAAGAGAAATGGAGAGAGGAGGGAAGACAGAGAAGGGGAGAGAAAGATAGACTCCTGAAGACCTGCTTCACCTGCTCCACCTTCCAAACAGAATTCATATCTGTCCATTTCTCTATCCCATAGCCTTAATTCTGGTCTTCCTTATGTCTCCCTTAGAAACTTGGCAGTCTTTCCTAGAGCATTGTCATAGCCTCCCTATTGGCCTACTATCCTCTAATCTTGTTCTATTCTTTCCTCAGATTCTGTATCTCTACTCTCTGACTAGCTTCTGTTTACCATTCGAATTCCAATCAAAACATTAGATTCTTCAGGGAAACTTCTCTAATTCTTTTTATTCTTCAATATGAGCTAAGTTTCCCATCTGTGTTCATAATCCCCACAGACTAAGATCTTTGAGCAAAGGGTCTATGTCTTAACTCCCCACTGAATCACTTGTGCTAAGTACAGTGCCTAGTACACAGTGGATGTTCAGTAAATGTTTGCTGAATGAATATATATATATATATATATATATATATATATATATATATATAGCAAGTGTGCTTTGTATACCACTGTATTCTTTAGAAATCTATTTAGCTGCACTATCTGTAATCAAGAATTGCCTGATGACAGAACTACCAAAAAGAGAGCTGCACAAGATTTAAGGAAACATTCCATTCAGCACAAAGAGGCTGAATCCCAGAAAAGAGAGGCAACTTACTCAAGTTCTTACAACATAAGGTCTAGAAATTTTGCATGAAGAAGGGTGTGAGATCAAAGAAATGGAACCTAATGAAGTGGTTGTGATCCCCTGGAGAGAAATAATGGGGTCACTTTGACACCATCTTCCCAGGTAATACCTTTAGCCCACTTGCATGTTAGCTGTCGGGGTCAGGACTAGAGAAATATAGAAACAGGCTGGGAGTATGGATCAACCTGCCAATGTCCATGCCCAGAGGAGAAGCTATTACATAAGCCAGACCTTCCACTTTCTGCACCCCATAATGATCCTAAGTCCATATTCCCAGAAGGATAAAGAATAAGAAAGCTTCCAATGGAGGGGATGGGATACAGAACTCTGGTGGGGGGAAATTGTGTGGAATTGTACCTCTTTTATCCTACAGTCTTGTAGATCATTATTAAATCAATAAAAAAGAAATAATGGAATCTTAGACTTGGTTTATTTCAATGGAGACAGAGAGAAGAGAGGTTTGAGAGTCATTTCAGAGACTGAAAAACACAGGTCTTGATGCTTGCTTTGCCTTAGTGAATGAGGCCGAAGGACAATGACTCCCTGGATTCCTAACTGGTCAATTGAGGAGATTTCTTCATCAATGTAGGGAAACTTAAGGTGAGAAGAGTGTTGGGTAGATGAGAAGTTTCCCTTTGGACAGATGAGATTACAATGTTTTCAGGCCAGTGAGGGAAACATATTCTCAGTACCTTTTTTGTTCCACTAGCTTGGAAAGGTTGAGAGATCAAGTTCACAGTCTCTCCAGAGGTGCAGCATTTGGTAGACACTTGATAAAGTCCATGGACAATTGGGAATCTCTGAGATGGCTTCCCACTTCCAAGTCCCATTAAATAGGGCAAAATGATTTTTAAAATAGATTTTGTTGTTACCCCGTAGTCTTATGGGGAAAGGGAAGCAGAAACTCTTGGTGTCCACTGCATGGGTTATGTGCCTGGAATTTACCAATTGTTCTTTTCCAACTAGATCTCTCATCTCAACTATGGTGTTGGGGAGGAGGAAATGTAGGTGTTTCATCAAGGTTGACCTAAATAGCTAGGGTCTCTCTATTAGCCATTAAATATGTGGTAGGAAAGAGTTCTATAATAACACCTTCAAAAGAAGAATGTGTAGGAATTTTAAGACAGCATCCTATCACTGTTGCTTTTTTCCCCAAAATATTTATTTTACTTATTTCATATGATACAGAGAGTTTTTGCATGAGTGAGAAAAGAGAAAAGCCAGAGCACCATTCCAGTAATACTGTTCTGGAGGTGGTTGAACTGGGAACCTCAGGCCACTAAGTCCTGAGCTCTACCAGTTAAGCTATTCCCCTTGCCACCTTTTTAATGTTCCTGTGGAGCATTACAAATGCACCTGTGGGGTAGTGTGAGGGCACCAAAGTGCAAAGCAGTTAGCCAGTGGGGTTTATTAATGCCACACTGCTTATCAGTGGAAAAGCTGACATTGGAGCTGGCATTAAACTTTGTGCTCCTATTGGAACAAATGGAAATAGTCATCATACAGCCCTATATTCCACTTACCTAGCAACAGCATTAGTGGGCTAGCATTGTCTACCAAAAGAAGTAGGGAGAAAGAACACCAGAAATTGAAGATTATACCTAGAACTCGGACAAATATGACCATCCCATCACATATTTATCCTATGTGGACATAGGAACATTCTGTGGCTCATGGAGCTCCGGAGGAAATTTAGTCTTTAAATACTGATAATGTTATCATCATCTATAATTTCCCAGCAAGGGCAGTGACTTTCCCCATGTATCAGTAAGAAAACGAGGTGACTTGTGTTTATCAGAGTGAAGTCCCCCAAATTCTCAATTTCTGCCACAGGCTTACCCTCAACACCCAAAGGAAAACACATTTATTTTCTAGTTCTTAAGCTATAATCAGAGCTTGAAGCAGCCAGCCCAAGCATGAAGACATGCATCTACATGTTTTATTTGCAAAGATAGACACACCCGTTCCACTGGTTATTGCCAGTATATAGACACTTTGGGAAAGATGTCTCCCAAAGTGATAAAGTTAACTCTTGATAGGCAACATTACATCCCTCCCTTCTCCCTGTTAAGTTACATTTATCTTCTGAAACACAACACAGGCTTTCTACTGCTATTTAAAATAACATATTTGTGAGATGTTTTGTAAGCCAACATTGTGTAAAGTGAAGAAGCAATGACCACTAATTTATGTGGAAAATTTTTATGCATTCCTTGACCCAAAAATAACCTCCCAAATCATACCAAATAAGACATAAAAACTAAAGTAGTACTAACACACAGTGAAAGCAGGAATAAGATAAATGCACAGTCTGTATAAAGTTGTTCCCAGGGAAAGAGCTTGGCAGGGTCACTGTTGCTGTTTGTGGTGCCAGCTGCCTCTAAAGTAGATGTACAAAATACACTAAATTAGAATCTCCTTTTTTTGTTGTTGTTGTAAAAGTGAAAATCCTCTTTAAATTTCTTTCAGTGGGTGAAAACAGGTGTTAATGTAGGTCTTTCCAAAAAGCAAAGTGGTATAAAGTGAACTTTCAAATATCAGAGGATAGCTATAATGAACTTCTTTTTACCAAGTGCTTTCTCAGTGCTGTTTTCTTTTACTCTATCTTCTTTAATTCTCTAAAAGTTCCAACAGGTGGGCCCAAGCTTCATTTTGTAGGTGAGGAAACTAAAATACAGAAAGGAGAAGAAACTCATCCGAGTCATATAGCAGGCAACCGATGAAGCTAATTTTGGTGAAACCAAAACCTCTACTTCTACCTTGGTACATTTCTTTTCTCTGTTGAGTATGGCTTCTTATATAGAGAAGCAAACCCACCCGAAGAGTATTAAGAGCTACTCTCCAAAACTTGGTATTATTCTCATTGATATCAGGACCATTTATTTCAAATTTACCTAATCTTTTCCCTGGAACATGTATGGATCAACCTGCCAACACCCATATTCAGCGGGGAAGCAATTACAGAAGCCAAACCCTATAATGACCCTGGGTCCATACTCCCAGAGTGTTAAAGAATAGAAAAGCTATCAGGGGAGGGGATGGGATACAGAGTTCTGGTGGTGGGAACTGTGTGGAGTTGTACCCCTCTTATCTTATAGTTTTTTTTATCAGTGTTTCCTTTTTATAAATAGAAATAAAAAATAGAAGAAATTCACCTGATAAAATTAATAAAGTAAGTTATAGTAGGCACTCAAAGGAGTGACAGTCCCTATATTTGACATCCTTTTTTTTTTTTTTTTTACTTCCTTGGAATGAAAGAGGAAGAAAGAAGCCAGAGATCTTACTGCATGTAAGCCAGAGCTGAGTACTACATGTAGTATTGAGGAGCCACAGGCACACAGCTCCGGTAATCTACCTGTTTCTCTGTTTCCCTGGATGCACATTTATTATTTATTTATTTATTTATTTATTTATTTATTTATTTAAAAAGTATCTTTTTGTTTAAGATTAGATGAGAAACTGTACCCGTGTATAAAAACTGTACGGTAAACCATTAACCACCCAAATAAATTAAAAATTATCAAATTAAAAAGAGTTATCTATGAGAGAGAGAGAGAAGAGAGGCAGAGAGAGACGACATTAGAGCAACAGTCTGCATATGCCTGGGATCAAACTTGTGATCTCACGCATGAAAGTCTGGTAACTCTACCCACTATGATACCTACTGGACCATCACACTTCCTACGTTTTAAAAACATGGGAGATTGCTTTTTTATTCCACAATTACAGCAGCCACCTTAAATGATCTGTAGGCAGTGGACTGTTCTCTATGTCCTTATAGACACATTCAGATATGTGATGTGTCTCCAGTGACAGCATATTAAGTTACTGATGGAACAAGGAATATAGACACAGTAGGACACTAATTTGGTGATCACTGCACTGAGCAGAAATAAAGAAATTTAGACTTAATTATCTTCATCGGATAGAGACAGCCAGAAATCTAGAGGATAGGGGGAGATAGAGGGAGATAGATAGATAGATAAAGACACTTGCAGCCCTGCTTCACCACTCATGAAACTATCCCCCTGCAAGTGGGGCCTGGGGGCTCAAACTTGGGTCCTTGTGCACTGTAACATGTAAGCTCAACAAAGTGCGCCACACCCAGCACCAGGAAAGTTAGTCTTCAAACATATTATATTTTCCATTGACCCTAGGCAAATGTCCATAATTATTAAATAGGTTGGAACAGATCTGTCTGCTAGATAGAGACAAATGTTGACAAATATTTAGATTTCCCCTTTTCACTAAAACATGTTTGTAGAATTTTATTGTTTAATTTTATGGATAATTTTATTGGCCAGAACATAGCTCATCTAGATAGTATACCTTCTTTGTCAAGTGCATGATCCACTTTCAAGCCTGGACCCCTCTGCGCTCGAAAAAGCTTTGTTTCTGTTTCATCTTATGCCCTTCTCCTCTGTCCCTCTTATTTGAAAAAGTGCTTTGATTGGTGAATCCCAAGCAATGATAAATATCAGAAACCAGAACAAACTTTCCTTTTTTCTATTTAATTTACATATAAAAATAGAAAATATCAACAAAACCATAGAATAAGAGGGGTAAAATTCCACAAATTTTCCACCACCAGAGTTCCATATCCCATCACCTCCACTGGAAGCTTTCCTTTTCTTTATCCTTCTGGGAGAATGGACCTAGGATCATTATGAGGTGGAGAAGATGAAAGGTATGGCTCTGTAATTGCTTCTCTGATGAACATGGGCATTGGCAGCAAACTTTCCTTTTGAGGTGATATTATAACTGGCAAGTACAATAACCAAAAATTAAAGAAAATTGTAAGTAGTCCCAATCAACAGTTGGCATTAAAATGAGTACAGCTCTATTTATGATATATTTAACCTAAAACTAATATGTGAATTCCAAAAGTATGACATGTATAGTTGTCATACCTTTGTTTTCCTTCTTAGGATCTAAGAAGACCACTTGTGTGTCCTCTTAAGAAAGTCTGCAATGTGTGCCCTTAACCAGGTGCGCCACCACCTGGCCCCATCAAATCGATGGGGTTTACAGTTAACAATATCTATATACTTTCCCCTTATTTGGGAGCTATTCTTTTCCTTGATCCAGTTTTTTTAAACTAGTGATTTAATAATGATATACAAAATTGTAAGATAATAGGGTATAACCCCATAAGGTTTCCATCATCAGGGTTCTGGGTCCCCATCTCTTCCTCTGGAAGCTGCAGTAGCTCTCCCAAGGTCACAGATATGGGCAGATTCTATTAACTATCAATCTATATCTATCTATCTATCTATCTATCTATCTATCTATCTATCTATCTATCTATCTATTTCCCTATGTTTAACGGTTGGACCTACACTTCTATTCTCTTATTATAATTCAAAAATCATTTGAATTATTTCTTAAATAGTTTAATTTCAGCCTTTTTTTTTAGTTTTTTTTTTTCCTAGCCAAACATAGTCATGGTTTCATAATAACAATCACAGTGAAATGGAACCCGCCAGAAAAATATCTTTTGCTGTAGTACAACTATTTCATTAGACAAAGCATACTTGAGGCATTTTTCTCTGACACAGTGAATTACTCATCATTGATAGAGTGTACAACCTTTGATCCAGCACTGAGCTGGTGTGAGTGAATTGCTTCTGGATCAATGCTGACTTCTCAGAGTCTCTGGTGAGAAACCATCAGATTTTTAGAGTGGGAGGCAATCTGGGAGTAAACACCATAGACTGTTACAATGAAGGGGGGAAAAGAGACAGAATCAAAGAAATTCCTTGTCAGCCCCACCTCACCACCAGGCAAAGAACCCCAGGAGTTGTGAAGAGGGGGAAGAGGACACAGAAAGGAGAGGAATAACTTTCTCAGTAGTCTCAGTGCTATTTTCCTACAAACACACACCTTTAATCCATTTAGAGAAAGATGTACACAGCCTATAGACACATATGCTTAGGCACATAAGTCTGCTAAAATGGCAGCACCAACAGGCCCTCTGACATAGCCTACCATACACTGTTGAGCCAACTATGGATTTACAATTAAGAGGATGAGATAGCATCCTCTGCCAACTCTATGCTGTAACCTCAATAGAAATGTTAAATCACTCAGACAGATGCAGACAGGACAGAAGCGAGAGGAGAAGGGATTCTGGATGGTGAGGGGGTCCACATTTCTGATGCTGCAAGTTGAGGAGCAACAAGCTTGATGTGCAACTGGAAAGATGCATAGTGCTGCTGGAGGCAGCTGTGGTCCCAAGGACAAGTAGAAGCTTCAGAGCTATTAGAGGCATCAGGAATAAGCTGCACGATTAGATTGAAGAGTGCTTCAGGTTCAAAGTATTTGTACATCTGTGCTTACGTTTGATGCTCACAACAGCCCATATTTCAATGCACTAGAGAAAGTAAGTGAGGCCCAAATGTTAATTAACTTGTTTAGAGTCACAAAGCTTATGAGCAGCACAGCCAGATCTTTTAAGTACCAGTCTAGTGCTCTTTCCACTATACCCTTTATAAGTGACAGGCCAATTCTGGGTAAATATTTCCTACTTAAATGTTAAGAAACTCTATCCCAAAGGCCAGGTTTAGTGTTGGTTGAATTCTACTGAGTCTTGCCTTTATTTTTCTTGCTGCTCAATAGCACTCTTCCTAACCAATTACATTGATACACAGAAGATAAAAACTCTTATCAATCTATTTGGTCTCCTCATAACTCATCAATATGCCATCATAGTGCCATATACTGGGAACACAGAGATGAATGCAGCCTGGTCATTATCCTTGAGGAGTTCTCACTCCACATCAGTTCCCTGTACAGGAGTATAATGAAAAACAGAGCAAGACAGAAGAGTATGGTTCTGAAGTCAAGAACTTTGGAGATAGAAGTATGTTTCTAAGTCCTCCAAACCAGACAGTGTTGGAGAATACATAAAGCAAACAATAAAGAAAAAATGTGCCAAGTCATTGTCAGAAATGCAAATAAAGACAATGAGATACAACTTCACTCCTGTGAGAATGCCATTCATCAGAAAAGGTAGCAAAAACAAATGCTGGGGAGGTTGTAGGGACAAAGGAACCCTCCTGCACTGCTGGTGAGAATGTCAGTTGGTCTAACGCCTATGGAGAGCAGTCTGGAGAACTCTTAGGAAGCTAAAAAAAGGACCTACCCTTTGACCCTGCAATTCCTCTCCTGGGGATATATCCTAAGGAACTAAACACACCCATCCAAAAAGATTTGTGTATACCTATGATCATAGCAGCAAATTTTGCAATGGCCAATACATGGAAGCAACCCAGGTGTCCAACAACAGATGAGTGGCTGAGTAAGTTGTGGTCTATATACACAACGGAATAGTAGTCATCTATTAAAAATGGTGAATTTACCTTCTTCACCTCATCTTGGATGGAGCTTGAAGGAATTATGTTGAGATAAGCCAGAAAGAGAAGGATGAATATGGGATGATCTCTCTCAGAGACAAAGTTGAAAAATAAGAACAGAAGGGAAAATATAAAATAGATCTTGGACTAAACTTGGTGCACTGCACCAAAGTAAGAGACTCTGAGGTGGGTTGGGGATGGGGCTCAGGGCCTGGAACATGATGGCAGAGGTGGACTTAGAGGGGGTAGAACTGTTATGTGGAAAACTGAGAAATGTTACACGTGTACAAACTACTGTATTTTATTTTATTTTAAATATTTATTTACTTATTTCCCCTTTTATGTTGCTCTTGTTTTTTTATTGTTGTAATTGATGTCTTCATTGTTAGACAGGACAGAGAGAAATGGAGAGAGGAAGGGAAGACAGAGAGGGAGGAGAGAAAAATAGACACCTGTAGACCTGCTTCACCTCCTGTGAAGCAACTCCCCTGCAGGTGGGGAGTCAGGGGCTTGAACCGAGATCCTCATGCCTGTCCTTGTGCTTTGCGCCATGTGCGCTTAACCTGCCGCGCTACCGCCCGACTCTCCAAAGTACTGTATTTTACTGTCAGCTGTAAACCATTTCTTTACCCCAGTAAAGAAAAAAGAAAAAAGAAGGAAAGAGAGAAAGAAAGGAAGGAAGGAAGAAAGGGAGGGAGGGAGGAAGAAAGGAAGGAAGGAAGGAAAGAAGGAAGGAAACCATAAAGGATTCTAGTAATAAGTAAGTTGATGTGAAGAATGTTCATATTTGGTTTACCACGATTTCCTCAATAAATGTGGAACGTGAGCTCAAAGACAGTATAGGCTGAGGATAGCTGGAAAAAACTAGGAGGAGCCACAGTAGAGGCCATAACAGGGAGTCAATTTTCAGAAACGAGTAAAGAGATAAGTGGTGTTGATGGCTTCCAAGAGGAGCACACAAGTTGCCATCCAGGCAGACTTATGATTGAGCTCCTTGTTACCATACTATAGTGCCTGAAGGGAGGAAGATTCATGAGTGGTGAAGAAGCATTGAGGGGGTATCTTCTTTTCTCTCTTATGCTTTGTTGAAGAAAAAGCCTATCAATGGATCAATGCTGGGAGCAGTGGAGTCATGTAGGCACCAAGCCACAGCAATAACCTCAGTGCAAAAAATAGAAATAAGAGAAAGGGTGAAAGGCTGCCAAGCATGCCTGAGAGTTCCACAGTCACTAGGGAATGTGCTTGCATGTATGTGTTGGGGGAGGTGAGGGGACTGTTCTCAAACAATACTTGGCAGCCCTGGAGCAGGAATAAGCAAAGTAGGTGATGGGGGCTTTCCAGTGTTGGGCACTCATACATACATCAAGAGCACTAAGGGTGAGGGTGGGGGTGAGGGGAATGGATAGGTCCAGTAAGAGGTTATGAAAGCATTGTTGAAATAACTGATCTTGAGGTTCAGACTGGAGAGTGAGCCAGAGGGGAGCTAACATTTCCTGATGAGCAACTGATGGATTAGAAAATTGGGCCTCACTCAAAGTGAGAGGTCTAAACTAGCTTTAAATGTGAGTTTTGCACTGCATCGAGTACTTGAGCCAATTCAAGTGATTAATGGGGAGCCAGAGAAAGCAACCTTGGGCAATGCCACTCTATGTCAACTCCAGAGTGAAGTCTTCACAGCTCGCTTTAGCACCCAACTCAAAAGGAGATGTTTCAAGATGAGGTGGAGAGAATGGTGCCTGGCAAAATTCAGGGGGCATGGACAGGGAGACTAATAGAAAGCCTACAAGTTCACAGCTCACTGAAGGCTCAGCATTTTGGCAGTTCTTTAAATCTTTTTTTAAAATATTTATTTTATTTATTTATTCACTTTTTGTTGCCCTTGTTGTTTTATTGTTGTAGTTATTATTATTGTTGTTGTCGTTGTTGGATAGGACAGAGAGAAATGGAGAGAGGAGGGGAAGACAAAGAGGAGGAGAGAAAGATAGACACCTGCAGACCTGCTTCACCGCCTGTGAAGCAACTCCCCTGCAGGTGGGGAGCCGGGGTTCGAACCGGGATCCTTATGCCTGTCCTTGTGCTTTGCGCCACCTGCGCTTAACCCGCTGTGCTACAGCCCGACTCCTGATTTTGCCAGTTCTTTTTCCTTTATTCCTTCTGTGCTTCCATGGTGGCATTTACATTTCTGTTATATCTCACTCTGCCAACTGTTCCCATAGCGATAGTAACAGTGATGACACTCTCGGTGACTTAAAACAACTATCTGGGAGTTGGGCGGTGGCACAGTGGTTAAGCACACGTGGTGCAAAGCACAAGGTCTGGCTTAAGGATCCTGGTTTGAGCTCCTGGCTCCCCGCCTCAGGGGAGTCGCTTCACAGGTGGTGAAGCAGGTCTGAGGTGTCTGTCTTTCTCTCCCCCTCTCTGTCTTCCCCTCCTCTCTCCATTTTCTCTGTCCTATCCAACAACGACATCAATAACCATAACAGTGTTAAACAACAAGGGCAACAAAGGGGAAAATAAATAAAATAAATTTAAAAAGATTAAAAAAAACCACAACTATCTGCTTCCCAGAAAAAGCAGAACCCTGAGTAAATGAGGACACTAGTCTGAGAGCTTTCTAGGTGGGAAACTGGGGAAGGTGAATGGCAGTGGAGCAAAGAAGGAGGCTGAGTCAATGCCTCGAACCTGGAGGAGTAAAGGAAATGAATAGGGATGTGGAATGTTTAGGGGCCTGGCTTGTCAAGGTTAACTGAATCTGTGTCCAACGTCCCCCCACCCCCACACCCCAACCTATCAATCCATCATTGCTTTTTGCAATCTCTGGTTTATGAGGGTTTTAAAAGCTCCTAGAGCTGATGCTGGCAATCTTTCAGAAAAGATTAGGAGGGCATTCTGTAGAGATAGATTAAAAAAAAAAAAAGTCTACGATAGAGGCTGCAGAGCCAAGTGTGGCAACCATTGTCCTCTGAAGCTGAGAGGTAAACAAACCAAGTATCTTCCAGGCTTTGAATGCTGTGGAACCTTTTGGTTCGAGCACCTACAAGCTAATAGCTTCTCTTGGCTTACTGACAAAAAAAGATCTCTTTGTTAGTCCAGTTTCAACCAATCTGTGGAACTGACAGAAAGAAAAAAAAAGTATATGTGGTTTGGGTAATGGAGTGGGGAGGGGAAGCTCAAGTTAGTTTACCTGGGAGGGGAAAGAGATCCTAAAAGGAAAAGAAAAGAACATGGCTAGGGAAAAGGTATAAATCAAGGGACAGAAAAGTTAACTTTCTGAAAGCCAGGCAGGCTGCACTTGGGCTCCAAGGAAGCCTCCCCCTCCCCTTTGGTCATCCACACAGGTAAATATCTATCCTCCCTCTCCTTATATCTTCCATATAGGTGACTTTCTTTTGGTTTTCACAATATGGTCTTCCCAATAGGAAGAAAGTAAACAAAAATCTGTCCTGAGTCTCTGCCTACCATTTCCATAAGCAACCAACAAGTTTCCAGGAAAAAAAAAAAAAAAAAAAAAAAAAACCTCTTTTGAAAAAGATTTAGCTGTTTATTGCTGTTATGAAAGAGAGCACATTTCGGCTCTGGCATGAAATGGTGCCAGAGATTGAGTCTGTGATCTCGGAGGCCTCTGGCATATACATCGGTGCTCAAAGAAGCATAGCTCTCAACATAGTCCTCAGAACAAACTTGTTGATGGAATAGTGAATACGTAATTACGTTCACTTCCTCTTCTTCCATTCCCTTGAAATCTGGGAGCAATCTGTGCATACCAACTCCTCGCTCTTTAAAGTATGCTCTATACGGTAACAACTGGCCTCTCCTAAATTATAATCCCATAAAACCTTTGGAGCTTGTGTTATTGCTGGAAATGTTTTTCTCTTCTGAGATACTTTCCTTGTCACTCAAGGCACTATACTATGGGACTTTCAATTTTTTAATCATTCACAGTTCTCTTCACTGGCCCCTTCCTATTCTACCCAAAGGCTCTTATTTCCTTCCTGGTGATTTCATTCCCCCTCATACAACTTCTACCACCACCTATATGAAGATGAGACTCTACTCTAACTTATTCATCAAGCCCTATAAATTTCTCAAGTCCATGTCCAAATCAGTCTTATTAGTCCCCTTAGGGACGCATAACCAAAGCCGAACTCTCTCCTGGCTAATGACAATAGCCTCTGGAGTTCTTTCAGCTTTCAAATACTGTAGCAATCTATCTAACACTCTGGGCAGCTATCTTCCTAGTTCAGGTCCTATTACTTCTCTGCTCAAAAACTGTAAATCACTCACAATTACCCTCAAAATCAAACTCAGTCTTTAAGCAGGTATTGAAAGCCCTTCACTATTCAGCTCCGACCTGCCTTTGCAGGCTTATTTTTTACTAAACTCCCTTAACAGTGCTAGGCTACAGGCACAACTATCTCCTTGCTGATACTTAAATCCCTCCTGCAAGCTCTTACCAGCTGGCTTCCAAACAGGTGTTTTTGTTCTTTTTAAAAGTTTTTTTTTTAAATTAAATTTATTTTATTTATAAGAAGGAAACATTGACAAAACCATTGGATAAAAGGGGTATAATTCACAACCTCCACACAATTCCCACCATCAGAACTCTGTATCCTATCCCCTCCCCTGATAGCTTTTCTATTCTTTAACACTCTGGGAGTATGGACCCAAGGTCATTGTGGGAAGCAGAAGGTGAAAGGTCTGGCTTCTGTAATTGCTTCCCCACTGAACATGGGCGTTGACAGGTTGATCCATACTCCCAGCCTGCCTCTCTCTTTCCCTAGTGGGGCAGGGCTCTGGGGAAGCATTGGTGGGGCTGTCTGTCCAGGGATGTCTGGTTGGCATCATGCTAGCATCCGGAACCTGGTGGCTGAAAAGAAAGTTAACATATAAAACCAGACAAATTGTTGACTAATCATGAACCTAAAGGCTGGAATAGTGCAGATGAAGAGTTCAGGGGGTCTCTGTTTTGTAGATAGCTAGTAGGCATATTTTAGTTATATTCCGAAGGGCTTGTGGCTATACTAGTTTTTTTTTCCCTGAGCATGAAATCTGAAATGCAGGTAAAGCTTATTTATTAAGAGAGAGAGAGAGAGACACAGAGAGAGAGAGAGAGAGACAGAGAGAGAGATATCTAGCATGGGTAGTGTTAGTAATCAAATGCTGAATCATTGACATGCAAGTCCTGTTCTCCATCCTCCTGGCCACCTCCCCAGCCTCCCCAGGTCACATATCCAAGTGGTTTCCTTGCCAGAAATATCTTTCCTTCCAAAACTCCCTACCAAAACTTTATCTATTCTTCAAAAACAGATCAAATCTGACCTTTCCCAGAAAAACTTGTCAGATTTTCCTGGTTGAAATTCATGTCACTTGTCTCATTGCATTTTTTTTCTTTTTCTTTTTCTTTTTTTTTTTGGGGGGGGGTGTTGGAACTCGGCTACAGGGAATCAAATGAATCATATCACTTAGACCATGGAAAAATATCATAGTTAGTTCATATAAGGTCTCTCTTAATTTACTTTCATGCAAATCTCCACCTTCATTTTTGTTCTCTCTCAAGAACATTCTCTAATGCATTTATGTAAGTCCAAGTTATATATGTAATTCCTGTATGTGTGTGTTTAAATTGATGTAAGTGCTACTGGGCTCATTTCAATTTTTGTTGTTGTTGTTGTCACCAGTGCTTTACTGCTCCAGGAAGAATTTTCCAGATAGAAACAAAGAGAGAGAGAGAGAGAGAGAGACTGACTGTGTGTGTGTGTGAGGCAGGGAAACATATTACAGAACCAAAGTTTCCTCCAGTGTGATAGGGGTAGGGCTTGAACTTGGGTTGCATGTGTAACAAAGAAAAAAACCCTTTCCAGGTGAGCTATCTCACCAACCATCCAATTCTTCTTATCCATTTATTTTAATATTTTATATTTATTTATTTTAATGAGAGATAGAGAAAGAAAGACACAAAGAGAGAAAGAGATTGAAGAGCACTGCTCCAACCTAATTTATGGTGGTACATGAGATTGATCCTGGGACCCTAGAGTCTCAAGCATGAAAGTCTTTTGTCAAAAACATTATGATATTTCATTTAAAGGCAATAGTTTGTTTATTTTAATAAGAAAGAGGGGTACAGAGGGACATACACAGAGAGAAAGGCCAATGCACTGCTCAGGTCTGGCTTGTGGTGGTACTGGGGATGGAATCTGGGACTCTGGAGTCTCACTCTTTTGCGTAACCATTATGTTGTTGCCACCAGACTCCATTTTACATTTTTAATGGGAATGTCATCAAGATCTGTATTCATATTTGCAATGCCACTTTATTGTTTGTAATCCTGTTTAGTACACATAGTATTCATTCACTACGCATTCCATGTATATTTTCCAAATGATGGACACCTACGTTGTGATATTAATTTACCCTTCCATCAGCAATTTATGATGATCCCTCCGCCCCCCTACATTTCTGCAAGCATTTGGTGTTCTATACCTTTTAATTTTTTGTCAAATTGATGAGTACAACTTGGTCTCTCAATCTTTCTTTAATTTGAAGTTCTCTGAATCCGAGTGAGATTATTCACCTCTTTCAGTGCTTACTAACCTATTTGGTTTTCCCTTTGATGAGTTATCTATTCTGTGACTGTTTTATTCTTTGGCCATGTTGTCTATTGGGATTTCAGATCTCTCTCTCTCTCTCTCTCTCTCTCTCTCTCTCTCTTTTCTTATTGGACAGGACAGAGATAAACTGAAAGGGGAGGGGGAGGTAGAGAGGTAGAGAGACAGTGAAACACCTACAGCACTGCTTCAACATTTGTGGAGCTTTCCCCTTGAAGGTGCGGACCAGGGGCTTGAACCTGGGTCCTTGTGCATTCCTTAAAATATCCCGCTATTTTCATTGAAATACAATTGAACTGAGGACTGGGTGTTGGAGCCCCTGGCAGCATGCACAAGTTACCATGCCTTAGAAACTGGGTTCAAGCCCCTAGTCCCCACCTGCGGGGACAAGGGTATTTATGAGCGGTGAAGTAGTACAACAGATATCTCTCTCCTGCCCTAATTCTCCCTCTTCTCACAATGTTTATCTGCCCTATCAAAAGGGGAAAAATGAAGAAAAAAAAGTAGCCACCAGGAGTAGTACATTTTTTGTGTGTGTAGGCAGCAAAGCCCTAGAAATAACACTAGTGGCAAAAGAAGAAGATGAAGGAGGAAATAAAGGAGGAGGGGAAGAGATGGGGAGGGAGAAAGGAGGAAAAGAAATAGTACTGAACTGATACATTTGGGAAATTTTGGCATCTTCACAATAATGTCATCTCATCCACAAATATGGCATGTTCAGTCATTTATTCATATTTTTATATCTTAGTGGAATTTCCACTTTTATCTTTAAATGTTCATTATACATATTCTTACATGAATTTCTAATAAAAAAGTCAAAGCTTCCTTTTTTAGTTGTTACTGTGAATGATAATTTCAGTCGTGGGCCTTTGTAGCTCAGTTATTCTATTACAAGTGTGCAGTGAACTAGAATTCCTATCAGAAGTCTTGTTTTCCATGTGTGAGGATCTGGGCTCAAGCTCCTGGTCCCCATCTCTACAGGGGGAAGTTTCATGATTGGTGAAAGAGTACTACAGGTCTCTCTCCTCTCCTCTCCTCTCCTCTCCTCTCCTCTCCTCTCCTCTCCTCTCCTCTCCTCTCCTCTTCTCTCTCTCTCTCTCTCTCTCTCCCTCTCCCTCTCCCTCTCCCTCTCTCTCTATCTCCATTTCTGCTGTTCTCTGTCTCTATTTCAGTAAAATGAAATGAAAAATGAAGAAAAGGGGTCAACAGGAGTAGTAGAGTTGCACAGGCACCAAGTCCTAGTAATAATCCTGGTGGCAGGGGGAAAAAACTGTTTCTTTTATAATTGTTCTGGGCTAGGGTTATGCAAAAGCAGTTTTTGGACACATCTTTCTTCCTACTGCTACTCTATTTTGCCATAATAGGCACTCATTAAATGCTGGATGAACTAATGAGTAATGATTCATAATTATTTGGAAATATAATCCAAGTGATCTTATTCTTTTTTAAATAATATTTTATTTATTTATCAATGAGAAAGATGAGAGAGGGAAAGAACCAGACATCACTCTGGTACATGTGCTGCCGTGGATTGAACTCAAGGCCTCATGCTTGAGAGTCTAGTGCCTTTGCCACTGCACCACCTCCCTGACCACTCTAAGTGATCTTCTGACAACAATCCATGTGGTTCTCATTTAGAAATAAATGGCCATGTTCCTTCAAATTATATATTGGAAGGAAGGGTAGGAGGGAAGCAGATTATTAACTAATATACAGTTTTGACATGTAAGCCATATGAATATTTTATACTCCTCCCAAATTAAATTGAAATATGAACGATGCTAGGAACAAATGGCAGTACATTGTGGTGGCTAATAACTGGGAAGGGACATATGTGAGATTTTTGTGTGATAGTGATGTTTTATGTTTTGTTGTAGTTGTTGATGATGAGTGTGAGCTAACTTTGTAAAAATCCTTTGTGCTGGATACTTGTGATTTGGACACATTGTATATATGAAACATAAAATTTATCACTTATAAAATTAAAAGAAGACTTTTATGGGATATCCACAAGTAATGCAAATGTATATAAAATGCTGAATATTGTGCCTGCACATAACAATAGCATCTAGCATTTACTGGGTGTCACACCTTTGCTAAGCACTCATAAGAATGGTTTACATTTAATGCTCAGGAATATGTTATGAAGAAAGTATTGTTACCACCCCCACTTTATGTATAGGAAAAATTAGGGACCGGGAGGTAAACTAATTACACATACTTAGTTAACTAATGGGGGGTATACTATTCAAACAAAGGAATGCATAAGTTAATGTACATATGCAGGTGTATGTTTGTATGCATAACAGCTCAGGATCCTGGAAGAAATCATCATCTGGCCAAGCCTTGGAATCTATGGGCTTTCAGAGTATTATAACAGAGTTATGATGAAGGATGCTTTATCGCACCTTATCTGCCTTCATTTTCTTTTCTTTTTAAAAATTTTAAATAGTGTTTATTTATTGCATAGACAGCCAGAAATCGAGAGAGTGGGGGGAGATAGAGAGAGATAAAGAGAGACACCTGCATCCCTGCTTCACTACTCAAAAAGCTTTCCCGGTGGGGAAGCAATTACAGAAGCCAGACCTTCCACCTTCTGCACTCCATAATAACTCTGGGTCCATACTCCCAGAGGGTTAAAGAATAGGAAAGCTTTCAAGGGAGGGGATAGGATACAGAGCTATGGCGGTGGGAACTGTATCCTATGGTCTTGTCAGTGTTTCCATTTTATAAAAATAAAAATAAAAATTCCCCCTATAGGTGAGGACCAGAGAACCCGAACCTTGATCCTTGTGCATTGTAACATGTGTGCTCAACCAGATGAGGCACCACCAGGCCCCCTTAACTGCCTTCATCTTCTAAGGGCTCAATCTGTAAGCTTTGGAGAAGAAAAGCTTAGGTCTCTTGCAGTCCATCAGATTTTTCTATTAATCCTTACTACTTCCTTTTCAAAATAATGGATCATACATAATTTTTTTCCTTTTAAAATAATATTTTATTCTTTTTATGTAGTTTTGGGGAATGAGCAGAAGCCTCAAGTATGTGTGATAACTCTGAGTGGCCTCTCCTTATATACTTAGAGAGGAAGAGACATATACAGAGAAAGAAGGAAGAGAAGAAGAAACACTACAGCATGGCTCTATCATCCATGGAATTTCCTCTGGTGCTACCCATGGCATTTATATAGGATGGGATGGATTAATCCCAGAGCCTCAGCCAAGGTAAAACATAGAGTTCACCCACTGAGTCATCTACTAACCCTTAGCAAACTTTCATTTTGAAATAATATTTATAAAAAAAGTTGCAAAAATAGCAGTTTCCATGTAACTGTCACTCACATCACCTGCTGTATAAGTTTCTCAAAGTTGAGAGATGCTGCTACAGCACTATTAACAAAATTCATACTTTATTAAAATATCATCAGTTGTTCTACAGATGTCCTTTTTCTATTCTAACTTCCAAACCCAGATAGACCACCATATTCAGTAACATACATCAAAACGGTTAAAATAGTGGTAAAATGTGTGATGTAAAATCTATCATTTTGACCATTTTAGGTGTACAGTTCTGTGATGTTAAGCATATTGACATTGTTTTGCAACCATTATGACCATGCATCTCCAGCACTTTTTATCTTTCCCAAATACAGGTAATAAAACACATTTTTATAACAAAAATACTTGTAATCCAGAGCAGCTGAAGCTAAAGAGAAATACTACCATGCAGTTAGCTGTAACACGATCAGACAAAGAGAATGACATATGGAAACCATGGAAACAGATAAGTATGAGCAGTACATACAAGAATTAAGACTGGATTAAAGGTAAACTCTCTTGATAACCAAATGCTTTGGCAATAATAAACTAAACAACCTATTTGAGTATAATCCATTGCCTGAATGAGAGGTTGTAAATGATTTTGAGAAGACAATTCTGTGAAACAGATCCTAAAACAAATAAAGAAGAAGAGGCACACTGTGTCTCTATTTTCAGAAAATAACCTAAAACCGGTCACTTGACTTACCTGGCAGTTACCCAAGAATGTGTATGGCACCTATGTTGGTGAAAAGACCCTGGCAGAGCATTTCTTGTATTCACTACCATCAGACACCTATCAGAAGGCTACAGGTCAAGTATCTGGTATTAGGAATAATCCTAAAGTACACAGAGAGCTCACATAGGAATATTGCTGAGCATCTGACTACATAAGGAAGAAGATTTTCCACAATCGAAACACCTTAGATGCTCTCAATCAGTGCTTCTCAAACTGCAGCATGCATACATGCCACCTGATGATCCTATGACAGTGCAGACTCTGATTCAAGGGTGAGCCTCAAGAGTCTGTAGGTATTACAAGCATGCAGTGACGATGACAATGATGATATGTGGGTTGTAGTTTGAGTAGCAAGACTCTAAATTGATTCTCAACTTGGCTACCTATTGAAATCATCCGGGGAAGCTTTAAAATTATTGATATTTGGGTTTCACTACCAGAGAGTCTGATTTAATTACCTAGTGAAATAACTCTTTTGGATAGTGTGCTCCTTTTCCAAGGTTGAGCCTGGCCCCCAGTGTTCCGGAGAATGATCCACTTCTGTGGTCTATCGATCGATTGATCGATCGATCTATCTATCATCTATCTATCTGTCTGTCTGTCTGTCTGTCTGTCTGTCTGAAAAAGTCACTTCAGAACAGTGAGGCATCAGTGATGACCAAAATAAATAGATAGATGTCTCTGGCTGGGGAGATAGCTTAATAGTTATGCAAAAAAACTTTCATGGCTGAGGCTCTGAGGTCTCAGATTCAGTCTTTAGCACCACCATAAGCCAGAGCTGAGCAGAACATGGTATTTCTCTCTGTATCTCTCTCATTAAACTGAAACAAATAACATATATTTTAAATAAATTAATCTCAGGGCCAGGCGGTGGTGCACCAGATTAAGGGCACATAGTACTAAATGTAAAGACCCGTGCAAGGATTCCAGTTCAAGCCCCCAGCTCCCCATTTTGGGGTGGGGGATGATACTTCCCAAGCGACAAAGCAGGTCTTCAGGTGTCTGTCTTTATCTTTTCCTCTCTATCTCCCTCTTCTCTCTCAATTTCTCTCTGTCTTATCCAATGGAAAAAAAAAAAAGGAAAAAATGGATGCTAGGAAAAGTGGATTCATAGTGCCAGCACTGAGTCCCAGTGATAACCCTAGAGGCAAACAGAAATAATAAATAAATCTCTTTTAGTAAAACATTTCATTATTATGTTTTACTTCTACAGCCAAGGTGTTACTCAGTGGTAGAGAAGAAAACTTGCAGGCATGAGGCCTCATGTTCTAGCCTATGCACCTCTCTCCTGTCTCCTCTCCTCACCTCTCTTCTCCTCTCCTCTCCTCTCTTCTTCTCCCCCCACTCTCTCAAATACATATATTAAAATGTTAGGAAATTGTTAAGAGAGTTTCCTTATCTTGTTACATGTATGGATCAGTGTTTTCCTATGTGACTTTTATCCTTAACAAACTTCTCTGATGGATAAAGAAAACCCTATTTTGGCCAAATTGTTGGTTGGAAGGGAAGTAGTAAAGATCCTATATTTCATAGCAAATGACATGACTGGTCCCCAGAAATGATTTCTTTTAAAAATCTTTTTATTTGTTTGCTTGTTTATTGAGAGGGACAGAAAACTTGAGAGTGGACAAGGAGGTAGAGAGACAGAAACCTGAAGCACTGTTTTACTACTTGTGTAGTATTCTCCTTCAGGTGGGAACTGAGGACTTGAACCTAGGTCTTTGCACATGGTAATGTGTGCACTCTGAGACACACCACTGCCCAGTCCTGAAATGTCTTTTTACCCCACTGCTTTGACTGGAGAACAACTGAATGGCTTCTGAAACAGACATCTCTTTGCTGAGAGTCAAGCCCAGGTCTGCAGCTACAAGCTGCTTCATTTCAGATGAGTTCCTGGAGTAAATGAACACAAGTCTGAATTCAGGGAAGCCATTCATAACTTTAATTATTCTGTCTTCTTATCACATTATTGGGGAAACAATGGTTTACAATACAACTAGCACATGGACTTTTTTAGATTCCTTCCTTTCTTCCTTCTTTCCTTCCTTCCTTCCTTCCTTCCTTCCTTCCTTCCTTCCTTCCTTCCTTCCTTCCTTCCTCTCTTTTCATTTATTTCATAAAAAAGAGAAAAGTCAGAGCATTGCTTTGTCATATGTGGAAGATTGGATTTAGATCCTCAGGCATGTAAGACGTTTTCTCTTCCCACTAAAAATTTCCTCACTCATATATTCTTCATATGTCCACACACAGAAAGTACAGACCATAACATTGTCCATAGTCCTTCTCCTGAAGAGGGCTAAGAGAGAAAAAGATGATAATTGTTATTTTATTTTATTTTTTTACATTTCTTTATTGGGGGATTAATGCTTTATATTTGACAGTAAATACAATGGTTTGTACATGCATAACATTTCTCAGTTTTCCACATAACAATACAACCCCCACTAGGTCCTCTGTCATCCTTCTTGGACCTGTATTCTCCCCCCTCCACCCCAGAGTCTTTTACTTTGGTGCAACATACCAATTCCAGTTCAGGTTCTACTGTGTTTTCTCTTCTGATCTTGTTTTTCAACTTCTGCCGGAGAGTGAGATCATCCCATATTCAGCCTTCTGTTTATGACTTATTTCACTTAACATTATTTCTTGAAGCTCCATCCAAGCTGGGCTGAAAATGGTGAAGTCACCATTTTTAATAGCTGAGTAGAATTGCATTGTGTATATATACCACAACTTGCTCAGCCACTCATTTGTTGTTGAACACCTGGGTTGCTTCCAGGTTTTGGCTATTACAAATCGTGCTGCTAAGAACATATGTGTACACAGATCTTTTTGGATGGGTGTGTTGTGTGCCTTAGGATATATCACCAGGAGAGGAATTGCAGGATCATAGGGTAGGTTCATTTCTAGCCTTCTGAGAGTTCTCCAGACTGCTCTCAACAGGGGTTGGACCCACTGACATTCCCACCAGCAGTGCAGGAGGGTTCCTTTGACCCCACAACCTCTCCAGCATTTGTTGTTGCTACCTTTTCTGATATAGGACATTCTCAAAGGAGTGAAATGGTATCCCATTGTTGTCTTTATTTGCATTTCTCTGACAAAGACTTGGAGCATTTTTTCATGTTTTCCTCAGCCTTTTGGATATCTTCTATGGTGAATATTCTGTCCATGTCCTCTTCTCATTTTTGGATGGGGTTATTTATTTTCTTGTTGTTGAGTTTGGCTAGCTCTTTCTATTTTCTGGTTATTAGCCTCTTATCTGACGTATGGCATGTAAAGATCTTCTCCCATTCTGTGAGGGGTCTCTTGGTTTGGGTAGTGGTTTCTTTTGCTGTGCAGTAGCTTTATAATTTGATGTAGTCCCGTAGGTTTGTGCTTGCCTTAGTCTTCTTTGTAATTGGATTTGTTTCGTTGAAGATATCTTTAAAATTTATGCGAAAAAGAGTTCTGCCAATATTTTCCTCTCAGTATCTGAAAGTTTTTGGTCTAACATCCAAGTCCTTGATCCACTTGGAATTTACTTTTGTGTTTGGTGAAATATAGTGGTTCAGTTTCATTCTTCTGCATGCTTCAACCCATTTTTTCTAACACCATATGTTGAAGAGACTCTGCTTTCCCCATTTAATAGTCTGGTCACCTTCGTCAAAGATTAGATGTCCATAGGTTTGGGATGTTATTTTATTTTTATATTTAGATATTTTATTTATTAATTATTAATTTTATTATTAATCAGAGACAGAGATAAATCAATTCTTCTTCTTCTAGCATTTGCCCTTCTTCCGTAGCCAGTCAACAGCGTCAGGTTGAGCCTGATGTAAAGTTTCGAGACCTCCTTTGAATCTGGAGAGGTGGCAGTCATTGACTATGTGGGTCATTGTCTGTAGCCGCAGGGGCAGTTTGGGTCGTCTCTGACTCCCCAGCGATGGAGCATAGCGGCGCACCGGCCATGGCCTGTTCGATAGCGATTGAGGAGGGCCCAATCATAACGTGCTAGGTCAAAGCCGAGTTGACGCTTGCAGGGGTCTGTGATGAGGTGTTTGTTCTTTACCTCAGCTGACTGTCAGCTCTGTTTCCAAGAGTCTGGAACAGAGAAGTTCAGTGTAGGCGTAGGGGACCAGATTGGGTGACGAGACGTCAAGCGTTGAACATGGCGGGCGAAGATATCCGAGTATATTGGCAGGTCCGGTCGAGCGTAGACGTGGGAAATGAACTTAGCTGATGCCGCATCCCAACGAATATCTGGCGAGGCAATGTTGCTAAGAACTGGCAGCCATGGAACCGGGGTGGAATGGATGGTTCCAGAAATTATCCTCATGGAGGAATATAATTTGGAATCGACCAAGTGGACATGGGGGCTACGGAACCATACTGGGGCACAGTATTCTGCAGTGGAATAGCATAATGCCAGAGATGATGATTGTAGTGTGGAAGCGCTCGCACCCCATGAGGAGCTGGCCAGTCTTGCAATGATGTTATTCCTCGCACCCACCTTTGCTGCAGTTTTTATGAGATGTTCGTGAAATGACAGAGTGCGATCGAGAGTAACGCCAAGATAGACTGGCTGGGCTTCATGCCGGATTCTTGTATCGCCAAGCTGCACATTAAGCTCACTCGAGGCCGAGGCATGGTGTAGATGGAAAACAGATGATACCGTTTTTGCAGTGCTAGAGATTAGTCACCATTTTTTACAGTAATCAGATATCAGAGACATGTCTTTCGTGAGTGTTTCCTCGAGGATGTCGAACTTTGATGCCTGAGTTGCACAGCAGATGTCATCGGCGTAGATGAACTTCCTTGAAGAAGTTTCTGGGAGGTCATTGATGTAAATATTAAATAGCGTAGGAGCCAGAACAGAGCCCTGGGGGAGGCCACTTGAGACAAGTCTCCATCTGCTAGACTTGTCACCCAGATGCACCCGGAATCTTCTGTTTTGGAGAAGAAACGATTTAGTGTTGGCCACCCATGGAGGCAGGCATCTTGAGATCTTGACTAGGAGACCACAGTGCCAGACCGTGTCGCAGGCTGCTGTGAGATCAACCAAGACAGCACCTGTCTTTAAATTCTTCTGGAATCCATTTTCAATGTAAGTTGAGAGGGCCAGGACTTGTTCGCAGGTAGATCTTCCTGGGTGGAAACCAGCTTGAGCGGGTGATAGGAATTTCTCTGTAAGATGAGAAATACGTGACAGAAGCAGCCTCTCAAGGAGTTTGTAACACATGGAGAGGAGAAAAATTGGTCTATAGCTGGCGGCCAGTGTTGGGTCTTTCTTTGGTTTCAAAACCGCTATAATCTTCGCACGACGCCAAACTTTGGGCATAGACTCAGATTCCAAGATGTGGGACAGGAATGAAGTGAGCCACTTCTTTGCCGCGGGGCCCAGGTTAAGAATGAGTTCTGGGGTGATGTTATCATAGCCAGCAGCTGTTCCCGGTTTAACCCTCTTCAAAGCGTCTTCCAGTTCAGACAGAGTAAAGGGAGAGAGTTTTGGAGATGGACAAGATAACCGGAAGTGGGATGACCACTCATGGGAAATTTCTCTTTTCCAGACTGGGTCGATCTTAGCACGTCCAACTTGAGTTAGGTGACTGGCCACTGAGTTTGGAGATACGGGAGGATGGGAGACTGGAGGTGGTTGGCTACCAGCACCCAGGCTGTGAAGAAGCTTCCAGGCCTTCCTACTTGAGTGGGTGAAGTTCAGACTTTCCGTGAGTTGTTGCCAGCGGGCTTGGCTTGCTGCATCCAGGGAGGCAATGAGATGGTCAGCCACATCTGGGTCGCCCGACTCATCATACTGCTTTAGTAGTTGCTCGCATTCAGCATCAAGACAAGGCGTATAGTTAGCACGTCTCCCATGAGGAATGGCTTGGGAAGCTGCTTTGAAGATGGCTTGGTGGAAGCGCCTGTAGGAATCTTCAGAGGGGATAGAGTTAATTGGAATTGCAGGAATAGATATGTTGGTAAGATCACTGAACAGACGCCAGTTTGCTTTCCGAAAGTTCCATCTTAGTTTCTCCGAGCACAGAATCAGTGGGAGCTGGAGACCAATGTGGATGATAGCTGGGCGGTGATGACTGTGCAGGAAGATCTTGAGAACTTGTCTCGTAGCAGGAAAGGCTTGGCCATTGACTGTGCTAATCCAGCACAGGTCGGGTTGGATCGACCTTCCCGTGGTGCATCTCGTGAGTACCCATCCATTGGGGAAACTGACGATCCTTCCTAGCCGACTGAATCCACATGGATCCCAGTCACTTTCAAAGCCAGCAACAAGCAGCTCCTGTCAGCTTTCAAGCTGTTGGTCCTGCTCTTCGAGCCCTCCAACTTAATGTTGAGGGGCTGTCCTTTGCCAAACGCGTTCTTATTGGTCAATTGGCGATACAGCATCAGGCAGATGTTATCTGCCTACAAGAAACACATATAGCAGTCGATGAAGCTGCTCGATTCACCATTAGTGGATTTGATTTAATATGCTATAATCTCCATCCTAAACATGGCCGAGCCATCTACGCCAAATCGTGTCTTGCGGATGTTTACCACAGGGCGTCTTCGATCTTCTACGACTCCATTACTATTGGAACTATTCAGCTCGTCAACGTATATAAGCCTCCCAGTGCCTCATGGGATAATGACGTCCTGCCTAGCCCGAATCACCCAGCAGTTTACGTTGGTGACTTTAATAGTCATCACCAAGACTGGGGATATTCCTCCACTCGTGCTGATGGCTCTATCTTAGCTGACTGGGCTACAGCGAATGACCTCTCCCTATTATACGATCCCAAACAGCCAGTCTCTTTTCACAGTGCTAGATGGAATAGATAAATCAAAAGGGAGAGGGAAAGAGAGAAAGAGAGAGGGATAGAGAGAGATACTGTAAAAGGCAGTAGCCTTGAAATTCCCTTTTTATGCAGTTGTTTGTTAAGTGCTTTCAGTATAAGTTGCTTGTAGTGTGAGGTGGAAAATTCCTTGCCTTTTCCCCTTGAAAAACAAGACCTAATCAGTGAAGGCCACCCATTGTTTTGTAAGTTGTTCGAAGGACCCTGCATGGGGACAAGCCTTATCAGGACCTTTGCACAGAGTTTGTGGCATGCTGTTTACCAGATGGGTGGTCATAGCTGATGGTGGGGGGATGTGGTGACCCTACCTGGCTAGATTCTATTGGTTGTGTGATCTTGCAATATTTGAAACTAGCCCGTGCTTTGCTTTGAATGGATCATGCTTTTGCTAAGTTTGAAATAATTGGATTTTGTGTTTGCTATAGCCTGTTATTGGATGTAGGTTGATAAGGTGATGTGCTCCCCCTCCCTGAGTGTAGTCTGAATTCCTATAAATCGTGTGGTTTGAGCCTTGTTCAGGGTCGAGCTTGGTAGACTAACACCAGTCACCATCTCGGCCCGGATTGCAATTCGTCAATAAACATCTTTGCTTCCTTTCAGTGGATGGTGGTTTGATTTATGCTCGCTAACAGATACCTGCAGCCCTGCTTTACAGCTTGTGATGCTTTCCCCCCTGCAGGTAGAGACTTGAACCTGGGTACTTGTTCATCGTAAAATATTCTTTCAACTATATGTGCCACTGCTTGGCTCCTCTGTCATTTTTTATGTATCATATAAACTGCTATAACATTTTTGATAGGGCATTCATGTCCTTGCTGAGCATCATTAAGCTATCTAAGCAGAAGGAGTGTTCTTGTCTACCCTGTAATTGAATCAGTGGAGTGCTGTGGGTCGATATTTCTCCACTAAACCACTTTTGTGTTAACACAGGTGTGAGGGTGATTTAACTTCAACATTGTATTCACTTCAACTACTGTGTAGAGCAAGACGGTCTGGCATTTGGCTGCATATTAGAATCACCCAGGGAAGCATTTTAAAACCACAATGTGTGGCCACACCCTGTTTTGACTCAGAATTTAACAACTAATTATTGTATACTGGAACACTTAAACAATGCAAATTTATCTCCTGGGGAGGCTAAAGTCCAAGATCAAGGTTAGTTTCTAGTTAGGGAGGGACCAGCATGGTTGAATTCTAGTGAGAGGTCTTTTCCTGATTTGCAGATGGTCAGCTTCTCATTGTGCTCTACATGATATCTACTTCTGTCTATATAGCCACAAGTCCTTTCATATTAGGCTCCACCCTTACTACCTCATTTAACCATGATCACTTCATTAGAGACCCATTCAAAAAAAAAAGTGTAGTCACATAAAGGAGTTGTGATGGTGGTGGCTTCAGCATGTGAATTTTAGGGGAACACAGTGCCAGGAATGGAACCTGGGAGCTCTGAAGGCTCAGACATGAAAGTCTCATGCATTGATGGCTATACTACTGTCCTGGTCCTACAGAAGGTTAACTATAAATATACATTGTTTTTATTAATTCATTGTTTAAGATAGAGACAAAGGAACTGAGGGGGAAGATAAAGAGGGAGAGATGCCAGCAGCACTGCTTCACCACTCATAAAGCTTACCCTCTTGCAGGAGGGCTGGAGGGGCTTGAACAGGGGTTCCTGTACATTGTACTATGTGTCATCCATCAGATGTGCCACTGCCTGGTCGCAGAAATAAACCACTGTAACTGAAAGATGACATGTGCACATATACACAGAAACAGGTCAATCCAATAGCACCCCCAAATGCCTTTGTCCACGATACTTCCTCCAGTAGTCCACGTTGTCAGTTTACCTTCAGAGTCCTCCAACAGAAGACTCAGTGCTGTGGGTTTTCTGCTTATTATTAATTAGTCCAATACATGGTGCAATGAGCAGAGGGAGAGGTATTACTAGAAGCATTTACAAGAGTCTCACTGAAGGAACTCCAGACCCAGTGGGTAAGATTGTAAAACTGGATGTTCTTCAACCTCCTCACACCCACTCACCCAAAGCTATTGCTCAGTGGTTAGTGCCTTCTGCATTTCCCAGAGCTAAAGCTTCAGATCTCTGAGCTTAGTGTAAAAGTGAACATTTACTCTCATCACACTGTGAGGACAGAGGGTTGTCTGTGAAACTGACTTTTGGAATCATTAGCATATATGCCACCTCAAGGGATAACTAACAGCCCTTCCTTAAACAACACACATATTATCAGAGGAAACAATGCAGTCCTTGGGGTAATGCCATCTAGATCCAGTGTAGGTCCCAGTGACCTGGAGAGGAAATTCAAGCTGCATAGATTCCTATATTATAGTTCTGGGCTGCAACAGAAATGGATTCTAGATTTCTTATCTAGCAAAAGATTTGGAAAGGATCCAAGAATTGAGAGGTCAGTGTAACCTTTCTACAGATGCTCAAACCAACATTATATTGAAGCAGCCATGAGAAAAAAAAAAAAAAACATGTCAAACCCAAGCTGCTGTTAGCCCTGGTCTTTTTTTTTTTTCCCTCTCCGTTTCCATGGCACTGATCACTCTGATGATTCTGAACAAGTGGGGGAAATGAATTTTCTTTTCTTTGCTCTCTCAAAAGAGGTCTTGGAAGACTAATAGACTAACTGCCCTGTCTCCATTTTCTTCAGTTCTTTTATGTAAGAGTCAGGTAGTTCTGAGTTGGAATCTCAGCTGTGTCACTCGTGGGCATTTGCTATTTGTGTGATCCTGGGCAGATAACTCAATCTCTTTGTGCCTTAGTTATATTCAATTTGAGTTTACCAATGACACCTGCTCATCTGGGTTGTTGGCAGGGTTGGATGAGATAATCCACTTGTATCAGAGTTCTCATCTGTAAGGAACAGAAATAAACTCTGTACATCAGGTAAAGAAAGGAGTTACTGGAAGGATATAGAACAGAAATGGGCAAAGGCATTCATACTGTCTTTGTTGTAGCTACTCAACTCTGCCGCTGTAGCACATCACAAAAACAATTGCAGATAATAAGGAATGCATAACTGGCTGTGTGCCAAAAAAACTGAGTTAGAGAGGGGCACAACAAGATAGCTTACTAGGATAGTGCATTTGCTTTTAAAATTCTTTTCTTCCCCCCCCCAGAGGATGAGACACAGAGAGGAAGACACCTGCAGCAATACTTTACCACTTGTGATGCTTCCCACCTGCTGGTGGGCATAGGGGCTTAAACCTGGGTCCTTGTGCTTGATAACATGTGTGTTCTACTGAGTATGCCATACCAGCCCCAGAGTGCTTGCTTTGTCATGCACATGACCTAGGTTTGTGCATGGGCCCCCATCACACGGAAAGAAGCTTCAGTACTGTGGTATCTTTCTCACTGTTTCTCTGCTTCTTTCTTTTAAAAAATCAGCCTGAAGCAGGCCACCCTCTCATTTGGGGCTCTAGTCAGAGAATCTTTGTATTCCCACATAGATATGATGGGCCTAGACCTTTAATAGAACCCTCTTTCCACCATCACTGGTCACTTCCATCAGGAATGTCATTATAAATCCTTCTGTGGGCCTCTTCAGGACCTTGCCTTCACTGTAGAACAGCAATAGTAGGGATTGTCCTACTATCTGAAGGGAGGCTGGGTCAATCTATTATGCCACTTGAGGAAGAATGGTCCTGAAATGAGTGCAGCCTAGAAAGTTCCTAGCTGTGACCATGGACTATGAGCCGAGACTGACAGAGACTCAGAGGTTGCATAGGCTCCCGTGCTAAATATGAATATATATATATATATATATATACATATATATATATATATATATATATATATGCACCCTGGGTCAGATCGATGGGGTTAACAGTTAAAGGTATTTTTAAAATATTTTTATTTATTTATTTATTTTCCCTTTTGTTGCACTTTTTATTGTTGTAATTATTATTGTTGTTGTTACTGATGTTGTCATTGTTAGATAAGACAGAGAGAATGGAGAGAGGAGGGGAAGACAGAAAGGGGGAGAGAAAGATAGACACCTGCAGACCTGCTTCACCGCCTGTGAAGCCACTCCCCTGCAGGTGGGGAGCCAGGGACTCGAACCCGGATCCTAACGCCGGTCCTTGTGTTACACGCCACTTGCGCTTAACCTGCTGCGCTACCACCTGACTCCCAGTTAAAGGTATGTTTATTCTTTTATCAGATTTGGGAGCTATTCTCTGCTCTAATCCAGCTTTCTAGTCCTATTCTCAACTCTGACACCATCTTCTCAGACAATGCTTTTAGTCCACCTGCATGCTAGCTATCAGGCTCAGGAAAAATTAGTAAAGTTATGGGATCCATGGAACATATCTAAAATAGACTTCTTAGCTCCTTCCTATGTGAAGAACTCTAGTTTTATTTGCTTCATTCCTACCTTTGGCCTCCTGTTTATTGAACTTTTTTTTTTCTGCTTTATACCTTATTGCCTTTCAGTCACCAAGTTGCAGATACTACCATGATGACATCCTGACCTACCTGGGAAGGTGACCTTACCAATATGTTCCTGAAATTCACCTCTCCAGAGTCCTACCCGACTAGGGAAAGATAGAAACAGGCTGGGGGTATGGCTCAACCTGTCCATGCCCTGTCCAGCAGAGAAGCAGTTACAGAAGTCAGACCTTTTTCCTTCTGCACCCCATAAAGAATTTTGGTCCGGGGTTGGATGAGTCATGGTGTACTTGGTTTAGTGCACATGTTACAATGCACAAAGACCCCAGTTCAAGCCCCCTGATACTCATCTGCATGGGGAAAGCTTCACAAGTGGTCAAACAGTACTGCAGGTGTCTTTCTGCCTCTCTCCCTTTCTATCTCCCCTTTCCTCTCAATTTCTGATTATCTCTATCCAATAAATAAGTAATGATAATAAAAATAATTTTAAAAGAATTTTGGTCCACACTCCCAGAGAGGAATGAAGAATAGGGAAGCTTCCAATAGAGGGGATAGGATAGGGAACTCTGGTAGTGGGAACTATGTAAAATTGTATTTGTTATCATACAATCTTGTTAATCATTATTACAACATTAACAAAAAAATCAGTCTGGGACAGTGAAGTCCCAGTGATGACAAAGGCCAAACCAAACCAAAGCAAATAATCAAAAAAAACCTTTTATGTTGGGGGGGCGGGAAGGGGAAGGGGAAGTATGTCAGATTTGTAGCTTGTCTATCTGAGATACAGAAACATCCAGACATCCAAACATCCAGGCTTCCAGAATAGATGAAAGGGAAGAAGGAACTTTGTAACATATAGCACAAACAGAAGGGCACCATAGCCACACACTATATGTTATTGTGGCTGAATTGGGTCAGCTTAACTTAAGTTACTCCAAGTAGGAAAATGCTTGGAAAGGGAAAGTGCCCTCCGGGCCCACTATAGATCCTATGCCTGAATCCTACTAAGACAGGGAAAGGTAGTATCTAGCTTCCTTTGACTTTCACAGAGAGAGGTAGAATCTACCTCTCCAAAATAAATAAATAAATAAAATAAAGATGCATGTACTGGTAGTTTTTTTTTTCCATTTCATTGGGGGAAATGATAGCTTGCATGGCAGTTGTACGTATATGGGTACAGTTCCTTATCTCCCCATGATACCATGATAAGTGTCTTCACACACCCCTCTCACCACCAACCTAAGTCCCTCTTTACTATCATGGACTGGGCCCCCAATGCCCTCTCTCTCCAACTCCTCCTGTTTTGCTGTAATATACCCCACCTAATCCAAGCTATACTCTGTGTTTCTCTTTTCTGCCATTGTTTCTTAAGTACCAGCTATAAGTGAAATCATCCAGTCTTCATCCTTCTCCTTCTGGCTCAGAACGGCAGATTCTTTCCAACTGGAAAAGGCATATGGATGCTGAGTGATTAGAAAATGACAAATATTCCCAGCATCCCATAAACTGCCTGGCACTGTGCCTTGCCCATCAAAAGCTCTTCAGTGTCTCAACCAGGGTGCTGTGGCTGCTGCTTATTGCTAGTAGATCACTGGCACAATGCCTGGCTCGCAGTGGGTGCCCAATAGGTAGTAGTCATTTCCTCGGGCTCTCCCTCTGCTTTCCCTCGTGGATTTTACCAGACGGCATATTCTTAGGAAGACAGATTTCAGAGACTGCTTGGGATTGAGCACTCGGATGTTTCCTAGTTGTCTGACTTTGGTGCAAGTTCCTTTACCTCAGTTACCATCTACAAAATGGGATGGTGACAACAGTAGCACAAACCTCCAAAGCTATAATAAAGATTAACTGAATATGCAAAATCCTTACAATAGTTCAGGAATAGAACGGTTAACTCTTATTCTATGTCTTATCATAACTGCACCACCGCCTTTGTACTACATCTCCAATCTCTGTCTTCTGTCCATGAACCTCCAAAAGTATAAAACAAATTATATTGCAGGTATGGTCATACATTTTTCTGATAGGAGAGTATGGTCAAAAAGGTTTTGGAGATAAAACTACAGAAAATCAAACAAAAATTCCTCTGTTCTTCAGTATCTGGTTTGCAGTTATTTATTTTTTTTCTGACCTTACCTTTTTCATGAGACCCTTCCACCAACATTACAGGTTACATGCTCATTCCCACCTTGGAACTTTGGTTCATGTGCATCTCTCTTTATGTGTTTTTGTGACACTAGCCCTCACATATGTTAGGATTCTATTGAAACTGGGCTGTTTTTTTTTTCTTTTCATTTTTTTTGCCACATCAGACAGACACAGAAAGAGAAGGAGAGAAATCAGTTGCTGCAGCATTCCCATGTGGTACCAGAGCTCAAACTCAGGATGTGTGCAATGTTAGGCTCACACCTGACTGAATAAGCTGTCTCTTGGTCCCTCACATGCTTCTCTGTGCTGCTATCCTGTTGATTTGTCTGCATTAAATTAATGTTCAGTGTTCAAGGCTGCAGAAAAATTCCTTTCTCCCTCAAGAAGCTATGCTGACAACCTAGTTGCAGATGCTACCATAATGCCAACCTGACTTCCCTGGGCAGATGATCTACCTCCTCATCGATGAGTCCTGAAACCCCACCTCTCCAGACCCCTTCCCCACTAGGGTAAGATAGAAACAGGCTGGACTTTGGATTGACCTACCAATGCCCACGTCCAGAGGAGAAGCAATTACAGAAGCCAAACCTCCCACCTTCTGCACTGAATAATGAAACTTGGGCCCATACTCCCAGAGGGATAGAGAGTAGGAAAGCTTCCAGTGGAGGGTATGGGATATGGAACTCTGGCAGTGGGAATTGTACCCTACGTTGTTAGTCATTATTAAATCAATAAAAAAGAAGAAGCTATGCTGACTAACCTATCTTCTGTGTGACTATAAAACTCTAAGTGGAATATTTTTGTGACTTAAGATGCTCTTTTTCCTCCTTTCAATCCTCCCTCCTTTCCTCCGTCTTTTCTTCCATGTTGTCACTGTGGTTTCACTTCAATGAGATAGAGAGAAACAAAGATATAACAAGAGAAGGAAAATCACCACAGCAATGAAGCTTCCTCTAGTGTGGTGAGGGCTAGTCTTGAACATGGGTTGCTTTCATGACAAAGCAGGTACACTTTCTAGGTGAGCTATTCTGCTGGCTCAAGGAGCTGGTGTTTAACCATTTATTTTGAAGATTTTATTGACATATCTCCCACAAGTGGAAAGAATGTTCATTAATGGAAGATAATGAAAATGGTTTCTGTATCCTCTGTAGGACTTAGCACAATGCTCAGACTGGTGCTTTAAAGAGAGCTGATGAATGAAGACATGACATCAATGTGCAGAATTCAGATAGTTCCACGGATATCCTGATAAGACTCTAGGCTGTAAGATATGGAATCTCATATGAAGCAGGGAATCCTTAGTATTTGCTGATAATCTAGAAATCAGGTGATAAAGGGTACAAAAAAAAAACAACTAAACAAACGAATTCCTATAAAACAGCCTCAGAAAGCTTTAGACTCCCCTAGGGGTTCCATTTTTTTCAGTTGAGACTAATTTGACACATGTAGTTGAGGGGTAAAGTATTAATTGCTGATGGTGTGTTCAATCTGCCATTAATCCTATCCCAGATAATGGCCATATTCAGAGACCCTGCATAGAATGATAAATGATTCTCAGCACAGACCCTAGCATAGCAGGTTTGTCTGGGGAGATCTGGGTTTGAGATTTCTTCATGTCTTTCATATCACAGCTGAAAAATTTAAAGAGAGAGAAGGGAAAATGATGAGGTATGCCTTGGTTGATTGAGTGATTGATGTTTACCACTCCAAGAAATGAAGTGCCTCGTCACAATCAGAGTACATACTATATCCTGTTTTCTGCATTGTTCTTGGGTGTTCTCTGCTTCTGCCCCTTCTGGAACCTACAATATATATTGGATCCCTGATTTTAAAATGCCCTTTATTGAAGAGTTAAATATAAATTTGAAGGTTGGAGTGACATGAAAAGTTATGGAGCTTGTCATGCTTTGAATCCAAATACCCATAAAGCTGAGATTAATTGTTAGAAGTGAAGCTGTCTGGGAGTCGGGTGGTAGCGCAGCGGGTTAAGCGCATGTGGCGCGAAGCGCAAGGACTGGTGTAAGGATCCTGGTTCAAGCCACCGGCTCCCCACCTGCAAGAGGGGGTCCCTTCACAAGCAGTGAAGCAGGTCTGCAGGTGTCTATCTTTCTCTTCCCCTTCTCTCTCCATTTCTCTCTAATCTGTCTAACGACAATGACATCAATAATAATAACAACTGTAACAACCATAAAAATCAACAAGGGCAACAAAAGGGAAAATAAATAAAAATAAATAAATAAATAAAATAAAACAAAAGAAGTCACCTTGTCCTCAGGATGTGAAACTGAGAAAATGAAACTACAGAAACATGGAACAGCAGTCTGTGTGCTCATCTCAGTTCACAGGAAGTGGAGAGGATCAGATAGCTAGGACACCAGAAAACTCCAAACAACTTCCAACCATTTCAAAAGTATCTGTTCTCTATAGAGCACTGCCTTTTAAATCAAGTCATAAGGCAAGTGGTAAAGCAGCCCTGACAGCTGAAAGCAAACATTTAGACCCCAAAGAACTCCCTGAGAAGGGACCAAGTGAAAATCCCCTACAAAACCTTCCCTCCATAACAAAGTGGTACATGTGCATCAGGTAAACATTCTGAGATGCTTTGCCAATCTCAATTCCATGTGGCTGGAGTCTATGGAGTATTAATTCCAGCCCTTTTGTCATCACTTATATGATCTAGAGAAGTTCATGGGCAATGATGACAAGGCTGTCAACCTCTTCCCTAAACGCCATTCCTTTATGCATACAGGCCCCCTTTCCATTTTGCTCAATCTCTGGAGAACAGGGGCCTTTGTCTCCCAAATCTCTCCCTCCACAATACAATCAGAGTTTAAGTGACTCCCTGGGCCTGTAGAACCAGACACAATGCCCCCTGCTTCCTGCCCTGTGAGCCCAGAATTCATGACCATGCAGATAAATGAATTAAACACTTGGCCAGAGATTAAGTCTGATCCTTTGTACAGCAACCTCTGAGGTCTGGGGAAGATTTGACCTGTCAGGAGCTGTGTTCATTTTGCCTTGATGAGAGGCAAAGCAAAGCAGTCCTGGCTATACAATACCACACCCTGGGGTGTGATAATCAGCAAATTGCAGACAAGGAATTGGCCATTGCCTGCTCCTCATTGTCCAAGGCCCAGGCTAAACTGTTCAGAGGCTGGCAGACAGTTTTTCTGACTCCAGATGGCAGACCCAGCTCTTTTCTGGCAAGCTAAGGAAGAAGAGCATCTCAGATTTTGATGTCAGCACAGTGCCTAAAGTGTCAGAGTTTCAAGGGACTAAATGCACAGAGCTAAGTCTGTCCAGAATCTCATGCAGTGACTGAAGGAGGGCAACTTGGGCCTAAACTTTGCTTCCTTGACTTTAAACTCCAAGATGGAAGGAGAACTGGTAGCAAGCCATCTTTTAAACGAGGCTCCTAATCACCACTTAAAATCCATTTCCAGACCTAGAGAGCAGTATGAAAATATGAGTCACATAAATCTTCAGGAGATTTTGTATATGAAAGGGTTCAGGCTCTACTTGTGTTGTCTGTTGTCTGATGAGTTGCACTATTGGTTATATCCCAACATCTGTTCTCAAATGTATTTTTTTAGAGAGATCTGGCCTATTGTTCTAGTCTACATCTTAATCCATTATTATAATCTCTGACTTTACATGTTAATTTTCTTTCATGACACTTATCCTAATTTTAAATTATTTATGCATGCTCATCTATTCAAAAGGTATATATTATATATTTATGTATTTACTAGCTCTGTCACAAGTTTGACAGAAAATACAGATAATATTCCTCCACCTCCCACCTCCACTTTGCCTTCCTGTAATTTACATTACAGTAAGGGAGATATATATATATATATATATATATATATATATATATATATATATATATATACAGAATTAATGTTTTTTATTTATTGGATAGAGACAGCCAGAAATCAAGAGGTAAGGGGGTGATAGAGAGGGAGAGAGTCAGAGAGATACCTTCAGCACTGCTTCACCATTTGTAAAGTGGGGTTGGGACAAGGGGTTTGAACTTGAGTGCTTACACATTGTTTTTTTTAATTTGTTTATTGGGGGAATTTATGTTTTACATTTAACAGTAAATACAATAGTTTGTTCATGCATAAAATTTTTCAGTTTTCCATATAACAATACAACCCCCACTAGGATGTCTGCCATCCTTATTTGGACCTGTACTCTCCACTACCCCTACCCCAGAGTCTTTTACTTTGGTGTAACATGCCAATTCCAGTTCAAGCTGTACTTGTGTTTTCTCTTCTGATCTTGTTTTTCAACTTCTGCCTGAGAGTGAGATAATCTAATATTCATCCTTCTGTTTCTAACTTATTTCACTTAACATGAATTTTTCAAGCTCCATCCGAGATGGGCTGAAAACGATGAAGTTACCATTTATAGCTTAGTAGTATTCCATTGTGTACATATACCACAACTTGCTCAGCCACTCATCTGTTGTGGGACACCTGGGTTGCTTCCAGGTTTTGGCTATTACAAATTATGCTGCTAAGAACATATGTGTACACAGATCTTTTTGGATGGGTGTGTTGTGTGCCTTAGGATATATCACCAGGAGAGGAATTGCAGGATTATAGGGTAGGTTCATTTCTAGCCTTCTGAGAGTTCTCCAGACTGCTCTCAACAGGGGTTGGACCCACTGACATTCCCACCAGCAGTGCAGGAGGGTTCCTTTGACGCCACAACCTCCCCAGCATTTGTTGCTGTTACCTTTACTGATTTATGACATTCTCACAGGAGTGAAGTGGTATTTCACTGTTGTCTATTTGCATTTCTCTGACAATTAAAGACTTGGAACATTTTTTTCATGTTTTCCTCGCCTTTTGGATATCTTCTGTGGTGAATATTCTGTCCATGTCCTCTTCTCATTTTTGGATGGGGTTATTTGTTTTCTTGTTGTTGAGTTTGGCAAGCTCTTTTTATATTCTGGTTGTTAGACTCTTGTCTGATGTATGGCATGTAAAGATCTTTTCCCATTCTGTGAGGGGTCTCTTGGTTTGGGTAGTGGTTTCTTTTGCTGTGAAGAAGCTTTATAATTTGATGTAGTCCTACAGGTTTATGCTTGCCTTAGTCTTCTTTGTAATTGGATTCATTTCATTGAAGATGTCTTTAAAATTTATGAGGAAAAGAGTTCTGCTAATATTTTCCTCTAAGTATCTGAAAGTTTCTGGTCTAACATCCAAGTCCTCGATCCACTTGGAATTTACTTTTGTATTTGGTGAAATATAGTGGCTCACTTGCATTCTTCTGCATGTTTCAACTCATTTTTTTTCACCATTTGTTGAAGAGACTCATCTTTCCCCATTAAATAGTCTGGTTACCTTCGTCAAAGATTAGATGTCCATAGGTGTGGGGGCTTACATCCAGGCTCTCAATTCTATTCCACTGGACAGTGTCTATTCATGTTCCAGTACCAAGCAGTTTTGATGTCAACGGCCCTATAATACAATCTGAGATCTAGGAGTGTGATGCCTCCAGTTTTGTTCTTTCTTCTCAAGATAGTTTAGGCAATTCTAGGTCTTTTCTTGTTCCAGATAAGCATTTGTAGCATTTGTTCTACTCTCCTAAAAAAAATGTGGTTTGCATCTTGATGAGGATAACATTAAATTTGTATATGGCTCTGGGTAGTATATTCATCTTGATGATGTTAATTCTTCTAACCCATGAACGTGGGATATCTTTCCACTTCTTTGTGTCTTTTTCACTTTCCTTGAGTAATGACTCATAATTCTCAGAATACAAGTCATTCACATTTTTGGTTAGGTTTATTCCTAGATATTTCATTGTTTTTGTTATTATAGTAAAAGGAATTGATTTCTGGATTTCAACTTCTTCTAACTTAGTGTTCACATAGAGGATTGCCACTGACTTTTGAATGTTAATTTTGTAGCCTGACACCTTACTTTATTGCCTGATGATTTCTAAAGTTCCTTACTGGATTCCATAGGTTTTTCTATGTATACTATCATGTCATCTGTAAATAGGGAGAGTTTGCCTTCTTCTCTTCCAATCTGTATCCCTTTATTTCCTTGCTCCTGCCTGATTGTTATGGCAAGAACTTCCAACAATATGTTGAATAGTAATGGTGATAGTGGGCAGCCCTGTCTAGTACCTGATCTGAGGGGAAATGCTTCCAGTTTTTCACCATTGAGTATGATGTTGGCTGTAGGTTTCCTATATATAGACTCCACTATCTTAAGGAATTTTCCATTTATTCCCAATTTTTTGTAGTATTTTGATTATAAAGAGATGTTGTATTTTGTCAAAGGCTTTCTCTGCATCTATTGATATGACCATGTGATTTTTGGTCTTGCTTTTGTTGATGTGGTGGGTCACATTGATTGATTAACATATAGTAAACCAACCTTGCATGCCTGGGATAAACCCCACTTGGTCACGATGAACCACCTTTTTAATATACTGCTGTATCTGGTTGGCTAGAATTTTGTTCAATATTTTAACATCTATATTCATCAGAAATATTGGTCTGTAGTTTTCTTTTTTGGTTGTGTCCCTGTCTGCCTTTGGTATCAGAGTGATATTGGCTTCATAGAAGGTGGAAGGGAGTATTCCAGTGTCTTCAATCTTCTGGAAGACTTTTAAAAGTAGAGGTATTATTTCGTCTTTGAAGGTTTATTAGAATTCATTTGTAAAACCATCTGGTCCAGGACTTTTATTATTGGGAAGGTTTTTTGATAACTTCTTTAATTTCATTAGCTGTGGTGGGCCTGTTCATGTTATCTAGTTCTTCATTATTTAATTTTGGGAGTTCTTAGTTATCTAGGAACTCGTCCATTTTTTTCAGGTTCTCTAGCTTGGTGGCATATAGTTGTTTATAGAAGCTTCGTATGATATGCTGAATTTCTGCAATGTCTGTTGTTATATCTCCTCTTTCATTTATGATTTGATTTATTTGGTCTTCTCCTTTTTTGTTTTGTGAGTCTGGCTAAAGGTTTGTCTATTTTGTTCACTCTTTTGAAGAACCAACATTTACTTTCATTGATTTTTAGTATGGTTTTCTTACTTTCAGTTTTATTTATTTGTGCCCTAACTTTAGTTATTTCTGTCCTTCTGATTGCTTTAGGGTTCCTTTGTTCTTTTTGTAGGTCTTTAAGATGTGCAATCAGGCTATTTATTTTTACTTTTTCTTGTTTCCTAATGTGTGCTTATATGGCTATGAACTTCCCTCTCAGTACTGCCTTAGCTGTGTCCCAAATATTTTTATAGCTTGTGTCTCCATTTTCATTGGACTCTCAAAATATTTTGATTTATTCCTTTATTTCCCCTTTGACCCAGTAGTTGTTAAGTAGTATACTCTTGAGTTTCCACATTTCGGGTCTATTACTAATCTTTTGTTGACTGTTTAGTGTCAGTTTCATTTCACTGTGATCTGAGAAGATGCTTGGGATGATTTGAGTGCTTTTGAATTTGATGATGCTGTCTTTGTGGCCTAACATATGGTCTATCCTTGAGAATGACCACCCATGTGGACTTGAGTAGAATGTGTATTCCAGTTTCTTGGGATGAATGACTCTGAAAATATCTAATAGTTCTAGTTTATCTATCTCCTCATTTAGCTCCCTCATGTCTTTATTGATTTTCTTCCTGGATGATCTGTCAAACTGAGAGAGTGGGATGTTGAAGTCCCCTACTATTACTGTGTTGCTGTTAATATATTGCTGTAGCTCTTTCAGTAGATGTTTGAAGTACTTAGATGGCTTGTCATTGGGTGCATAGATGTTAGTAATTGTTAATTCCTCTTGACTGACTGATCCACTGAGCATTAAGTAGTGTCCATCCCTATCTTTTAAAATTTTGTTTAAAGTCTATCATGTCAGATATGAGAATAGCTGTTCCTGCCCTTTTGGGGGGCATTGGCTTGTATAATAGTTCCCATCCTTTCACTTTGAGTTTGCGTTTGTCTTGTTGAGTTAGGTCGATTTTCTGTAGACAGTGTATTGTTGAGTTGTGTTTTCTGATCCATCTTCCTACTCTGTGCCTTTTAATAGGTGAATTCAGCCCATTGAAATTTATTGATATCAAAAATTGAAGAAATTTTAACGCCATTCTTGTAGATTTTTAGAGTGTTGGGTTATATGGCATATTTCTGGTGGTATGACTGTTTATAGGAGACCTTTCAGAACATTTTTCAGGGCAGGCTTAGTGATAGTTGATTCTTTCAACTGTTGCTTGTCTCAGAAGGTTTTTATGCCTCCATCTAGTCTGAATGAGAGTCTAGCAGGATACACTAGTCTTGGTTGAAAGACCTTCTCATTGAGCATACGATAGATATCTTGCCATTCTCTTCTGGACTGTAGTGTTTGTGTGGAGAAGTCTGCTACTAATCTTATGGGTTTTCCTCTGTAGGTGACTGTTTTTCTCTTGCAGCCTTCAGGATCCTTTCTTTATCCTTATTCCTTTCCATTCTAAATATGATGTGTCTTGGTGTCTTTAAGTCTGGGTTAATTCTGTTTGGGACCCTCTGGGCTTCTTGAACCTTTGTGTATTTTATGTTGTCTGGAATAGGAAAGTTCTCAGCTATTATGTCCTGAAGAATGCTTTCTTCCCCTCCTTCTCTTTCTTCCTCTGGTAAGTCAATAATGCATATATTATTTCTTTTGAAGTCATCCCATAGGTATCTGTTGTTGTGTTAAGTATCTCTTAATCTTTTTTTGAGATCTTTAACTTATTTTTTAGTTGTCTCTACTTCATCCTTGATCTTATTAATTCTGTCTTCAACCTCATTTATTCTATTCTCTCTCCCCTCTACTGTTTTCTGGAGTTCATCTATTTTGTTACCCTGTTCTGATACTGTTTATCTTATTCAGATAGTTGTGTTCTTAGCTCAGATATTTCAGTTTTAAGCCTTCAGCTTTCAGCTGAAAATAACCTTGAGATAATTAGTGTTTTTTTTCAGAATCTCATTTGTTGTTTCTGCATTTCTGATGACAATTTTTTTCAAACTCTTTACTCACTCCTGTGATTATTTCCTTAACTAGTGTTTGAATGTTGACCTCATTATTTTGTGCTTCAACCTTTGGGAGGCTTTTTAGCTGGACTCTTGTCCTGGTTCATTTCTCCAATATGTCTTCTTGTTGGTTTAAACATTTTGTATTGTATGTATGGGGTCCCTCTCTCAGTACTTCTTAAGTTACTAATCATTCTTGCCTGGATTGACTTGTATCAAAGTAAGATAATTAAAGAGTTCACAGTTGTGGAAATTGACAGTTGTTTCAATATTATTTTAATCCCTAAGTTGGATCTCAGTCGTTTAAAAGCCTCTTTTCTTATTTTTCTTCCCTGTAGGGTATGGGAGCATGAGGGCTTTTAAACTATAAGTAGCCTTCATAGCTTAATCACTGACTTCTGACCAAGAGATAAAGCGAGGTGGGTTAGAGATAATCCAGTGGTTATGCAAAGAGACTCTCATAGCCCCACTGCTAGGCCACCAAGGTGTAGATCTTCTCCTGAGTTTCCTGGTTAGTTCTCTGTCCCCTGGTGTCAGCACAGGGCCTCCCCGCTGCTGCTCCAGATTCTGAGGGCAGTAGCAATGGAGACTCAAAGTTGCATTTTGTGAGTCTTACAGTGTCCTCTTCTCCCTTAAGTCATTTTGTTGGTGAAACAGACTTGAGGTGGTGTTTCAACTGGTAAATTGCCCGACTGATACCAATCACTTAATATCTCCCTAGGTTCCTCTCTGTTCATGCATCACACATGTTTACACTCACCGGTGATTTGGTGGGTTTCTGAAGTTTTTCTATTCCCATCTTGTTGCAGTCCCAGGTGAATAAAATTCCAAATATAAATTCCTATGCTAAAGTTTTTGCCAGTATGTTTTTCTCTTGTTATTTTTGCTTTTTACCACCAAGGTTATCACTTAGGCTCACTGCTTGCACAGGTCTATATAATTTTTTCATTTTTAAAAATATTGATGTATTTATTTTATTTACAAAGAGAGAGAGAGATTGAGAGAGAGGACACCACTGTATCATTCTGGTATATGCAATGCCGGGGATTGAACTTGGAACTTTATACTCTAGGCCCAATCCTCTTGCCCCTGTGCCATTTTCTTGGCCACCATTCTTTTTTAGATAGCATGTGAGGGATAGAAATAGATAGAAAGGGAGAGACACTGCAACATTGTTCCACTGATTGTGAAGCTTCTTTCCTACAGGGCTTCTCATATGGTGACTAGGGACTTGAACTCAAGTCCTTTGGCATGGTAATATGTCCAGTCTACTAGGTGAGCCACCTCCTGGGACCCTTGCAAGGAGTTTTATGATGGTCAGTTTATATCTGTTTAAAGTACAGTAATAATTATGCTTCTCTATTTTTTAGTTCAAATAAATCTGATCTTAATTCACAATAATGAAATTGTCAGCAAAGGAAATAATCATACTATACTTATTATTATTGTTTCTAATAGCTCTTAAATAATCAAAAAGTACCATTGTAGCATTATTAATATACTACTATAATAACATTTACCTCTCCAAATTGTAATTGCTAATGTCCCATTGCCTGCCTGCCTTCTCTCTCTCTCTCTCTCTCTCTCTCTCTCTCATTGCCACCAAGGTTATGCCTGGGCTACTAGTCGACTGCTCCTGGCATCCATTTCCCCCCTTTTTTTTCTTCTTTATTTGATAGGACTGAGAGAATTTGAGAAGAGATGGGAAGATAGAAAAGGCTATAGACAGACAGACACCTGTAGTACTAGCTTCACCACTTATGAAGCTTCCCCTTTATAGATGAGGAGCAGGGACCTGAACCTGGGACTTTGCACATTGCAACATTTACACTGAACCAAATGTGCCACTGTTCAGATCCTTCTATTTTCTTTATGTTATTGAACAATGAGGAGCTTGACAGCAGGTACTTCATCTTACTCATGCCTGCATCCCCAGAGCATAGCTAGGTGGTCATTAAGAAACATTTGTTGAAGCCAGAATCCTGAATTCCATCACGAGAATGAATAATTTGCATTTAAAAATTCAGGAACCAGGGCCAGGCAGTGGCACGTCACATACTACACACATTTCCTGTGCAAAAATACTGGGATTCAAGGCTCTGGTCCCCACCTAAAGGGAAACTTCATAGATGGTGAAGCAGTGCTGCAGGTGTCTCTCTGACCATCCTCTCTTAATTTATTTCTGTCTCTATAAAAATATAAATAAGGAAGATGGCGGACTGAGAAACTGCTAACAGCGTGTTCTGTAATCACATCTTCTAGAAAAGGTAGGATTTTCTGCCTTTAGCAGGCCTGTCAATAAGGGGTGACACCAAAGAGGTGATTATAATTTAATTTAGGTTAAGAATTAGAGTAAAGGTGACACGGACTAGCGGGGCTCCAGACTTCCCAGGCGGCACCGGGCAAGGCGAGTGCGCCCGGCATTGTCCTCCGCCCAGGAAGGCGGCTCCTCCGCCGGTTGCAGAGTGCTGCTGGGCGGCCGGCAGAGGACACAGAGAGAGCACTTTAGCTCAGAGGCTTTCTCTTGGGAGTCTCCAGGGACCACCGCGACCCTGAGGGCGGATCCAAAGACTTCTTGAGTATAGCTCTCATTGGATCAAAGGACTTGGAGCTAGTTTTCATTTTCGAGAAATCCTTTAAAAAAGTCTGGAGGGGGGCGTTTCCCGGAAGATGGTGGACTGAGAAGCTGCTAGCCGATGAGCTCCGAACACATTCCCCTGGAAACAATAGGATTTTCTGCCTTTAGCAGGCCAGCCAATAAGGTGTCCTTAGACACCAAGGAGGTGACTATAACTTAATTTGGGTTAAGAATTAGAGTAGGGAAAAATTCTTTTTTCTTCCTTTTAATTTTCAAGCATACATACTTCCAGCCCCCCCCCCCAATAAGCAATCCCTGGGACCAGCTCCTAGCAGGATACCCCATACCACCAAACAGGGTGTTTTTTTTTTCAATTCACTGATACACAATTGGGAAGTTCCTTGCACTGCTCTTTAATTACAACTCTTTTTCTTAACTTCTCCCTTTTCTCTCTCTTATCACTCTCTCTCTCTCTCTTTTTTTTTAATCTTGTCATACACTTCTTCTTTCTTCTTTGCCTTTCTGAATTTGTGAATTACTTTGGGGAAGAAATCTGACTCAGAGTGGACTCTCTATGTGTGTAACTCTGCTCTAGTTCCCTTTCCCCTCTTGTTACCCCTAGAATATACACTGGATAGTAGATTTGCATAACTGTCTATTCTTGCTATCCTCTCTTTCTTTTCTCTTTCTTCACTGGGATTTGGTTACTATTTTTTCACGGACTGCAGAAATTGTTTGGCTAACTGGTAATGATTAAACTACTTCAATACTTACTTCAGTTGCTACTATAATTCCGGAGGTTGGTGAGTGCAATTGTCATAAAGGTATTTAGTACAGTGTTACTTGTACTCAAGACACAACAACTGAGGAACAACAGAGCATAAAAAAGAAACACATAAATAAAAAAATGGGTAGATTAAAAACAAATAAAACTGCTACCCCAATGAATGAAGACAAGAACCCAGAAGAAACTACAAATCAGTCAGAAGTAACCATAGATAAGAAAAGTATGCAAGCAATAATAAACTTATTAATCACAGAAATGAAAACAACATTGGAGGAAAGGAATGGCAGTATTAGGGAAACAACAGTTGAGACCCCCAAGGAAAATACTGATTATCTTGAGGCAATTAGAGAACTGAAAGCTGAAATAGCTGTAATGAAGAAAGAAGCTGAGGCAAGGGAAAGCAGACTAACAGAAGCAGAAAACAGAATTAGTCAGACAGACGATGAGTTAGAGAAAACAAAGAAAGAGGTGAAAGAGCTTAAAAAGAGATTGAGAGACACTGAAAACAACAACAGAGACATATGGGATGATCTCAAAAGAAGTAACATTCGTATAATTGGCCTGCCAGAGGAAGAAAGAGAGGAAGGGGAAGCAAACATTCTAGAGGAAATAATACAAGAAAACTTCCCAGACCTGAATAACAGAAAGGATATTAAGGTTCAAGAGGCCCAGAGAGTACCAAACAGAATCAACCCAGACCTGAAGACACCAAGACACATCATAGTCACAATGAGAAGAAGTAAGGATAAAGAAAGGATCCTAAAGGCTGCAAGAGAGAAACAAAAAGTCACATACAAGGGAAAACCCATAAGATTATCTGCAGATTTCTCCACTCAAACTCTAAAAGCCAGAAGGGAGTGGCAAGATATCTATCGAGCCCTGAATGAAAAAGGGTTTCAACCAAGGATAATATATCCTGCTAGACTTTCATTCAAGCCAGATGGAGGGATCAAAACCTTCTTAGACAAACAACAGTTAAAGGAGGCAACCATCAACAAGCCGGCCCTGAAAGAGGTACTAAAAGACCTCTTATAAACAAGAACATCACTATAATACTTGCAATATATCAGAGTAAACAAATTGTTTTTTAGAACAATGGCACTGCAATACATTAAATCCATAATATCAATAAATGTCAATGGCTTAAACTCACCCATCAAAAGGCACAGGGTGGGGGCATGGATCAGAAAACATAACCCATCCATATGCTGCTTGCAAGAATCCCATCTGTCACAACAAGATAAACACAGACTTAAAGTGAAAGGATGGAAAACTATCATACAGGCTAACGGATCACAAAAAAAGGGCAGGAACAGCCATTCTCATCTCAGACACGATAGATTTTAAATTAAATAAAGTAATAAAAGATAGGCAAGGACATTACATAATGACTAGAGGATCAATCAGCCAAGAAGACTTAACAATTATTAACATCTATGCACCCAACGAGGGACCATCTAAATACATTAAGCATCTACTGAAAGAATTTCAAAAATACATCAATAGTAATACAATAGTAGTGGGAGACTTCAATACCCCACTCTCACACTTAGACAGATAAACAAAGCAGAGAACCAATAAAGATACAATAGAATTGAATGAAGAGATTGACAGACTAGACCTCTTGGACATTTTCAGACTCCTCCACCCCAAAAAACTGGAATACACCTTCTTTTCAAATCCACGTAACACATACTCAAGGATAGACCACAGGTTAGGCCACAAAGACAGCATCAATAAATTCAAGAGCATTGAGATAATCCCAAGTACATTCTCAGACCACAGTGGAGTAAAACTAACATTTAACAACAAATGGAAAATTATTAAAAGACATAGAATTTGGAAACTAAAGAACATGCTCTTTAAGAACCACTGGGTCAGAGACTCACTCAAACAGGAAATTCAAATGTTCTTGGAAACTAATGAAAATGAAGACACAACCTATCAAAATATTTGGGACAAACCTAAAGCAGTACTGAGAGGGAAACTTATAGCCATACAATCACATATTAAACACCAAGAAGAAGCCCAAATGAACGACCTTACTGCACACCTCAAGGACTTAGAGGAAGAGGAACAAAGGAACCCTAAAGCAACCAGAAGGACAGAAATCACTAAAGTTAGAGTAGAAATAAACAACATCGAAAATAAAAGAACCATACAAAAGATCAATGAAGCCAGATGTTGGTTCTTTGAAAGATTAAACAAAATTGACAAACCCCTAGCCAGACTCACCAAACAAAAAAGAGAGAAGACTCAAATTAATAGAATTGTAAACGATGCAGGAGATACCACAACTGACACCACAGAAATCCAGAGAATCATGTGAAACTTCTATAAAGAACTATATGCCACCAAGCTAGAGAATCTGGAAGAAATGGAACAATTCCTAGAAACCTATGCCCTTCCAAAACTGAACCAAGAAGAACTACAAAATCTAAATGCACCAATCACAGACAAAGAAATTGAAACCATTATTAAGAATCTCCCCAACAACAAAAGTCCTGGACCAGATGGCTTCACAAACGTATTCTACAAAACTTTCAGGAAACAGTTAATACCCATACTTCTTAAGCTATTCCATAAGATTGAAGAAACAGGAATACTCCCTTCCACCTTTTATGAAACCAACATCACCCTGATACCAAAAGCTGATAGGGACAGAACAAAAAAGGAAAACTACAGACCAATATCTCTGATGAACATAGATGCCAAAATATTAAACAAGATCTTGGCCAACCGGATACAGCAACATATCAAAAAGATTGTTCATCATGACCAAGTGGGATTCATCCCAGGAATGCAAGGCTGGTTCAACATCCGTAAGTCAATCAATGTCATTCACCACATCAATAAAAGCAAAGCCAAAAACCACATGATTATCTCAATAGATGCAGAGAAAGGCTTTGACAAAATCCAACACCCGTTCATGCTCAAAACTCTACAAAAAATGGGAATAGATGGGACATTCCTCAAGATAGTGGAGTCTATATATAGCAAACCTACAGCCAACATCATACTCAATGGACAGAAGCTGAAAGCATTCCCCCTCAGATCGGGGACTAGACAGGGCTGTCCACTGTCACCGTTACTCTTCAACATAGTATTGGAAGTTCTTGCCATAGCAATCAGGCAAGAGAAAGAAATCAAAGGGATACAGATTGGAAGGGAAGAAGTCAAGCTCTCACTATTTGCAGATGATATGATAGTATACATAGAAAGACCTAAAGAATCCAGTAGAAAATTACTGGAAGTTATTAGGCAATATAGCAAGGTATCAGGCTAGAAAATCAATGTACAAAAATCAGTGGCATTTCTTTATGAAAACACTAAATCTGAAGAAGAAGACATCCAGAAATCACTCCCATTTACTGTTTCAGCAAAATCAATCAAATACCTAAGAATGAAGTTAACCAAAGATGTGAAAGATTTATATACTGAAAACTATGAGTCGCTACTCAAGGAGATAGAAACTGATACCAAGAAATGGAAAGATATCCCATGCTCATGGATTGGAAGAATAAATATCATCAAAATGAATATTCTCCCCAGAGCCATATACAAATTTAATGCAATACCCATCAAAGTTCCACCAAGCTTCTTTAAGAGAATAGAACAAACACTACAATCATTTATCTGGAACCTGAAAACACCTAGAATTGCCAAGACCATCTTAAGGAAAAGAAACAGAAATGGAGGCATCATACTCCCAGACCTTAAACTATATTATAAAGCCATCATCATCAAAACAGCATGGTACTGGAAAAAAAATAGGCACACAGACCAGTGGAACAGAATTGAAAGCCCAGAAGTAAATCCCAACACCTATGGGCATCTAATCTTTGATAAGGGGGCCCAAAGGATTAAATGGAAAAGGAAGGCTCTCTTCAATAAATGGTGCTGGGAAAACTGGGTTGAAACATGCAGAAGAATGAAACTGAACCACTTTATCTCACCAGAAACAAAAATCAACTCCAAATGGATCAAAGATCTAGATGTCAGACCAGAAACAATCAAATACTTAGAGGAAAACATTGGTAAAACACTTTCCCACCTACACCTCAAGGACGTCTTTGATGAATCAAACCCAATTGCAAGGAAGACTAAAGCAGAAACAAACCAATGGGACTACATCAAATTGAAAAGCTTCTGCACATCCAAAGAAACTATTAAACAAACAGAGAGACCCCTCACAGAATGGGAGAAGATCTTCACATGCCAGACATCAGACAAGAAACTAATCACCAAAATATATAAAGAGCTCAGAAAACTCAGCCGCAATAAAGCAAATGACCCCATCCAAAAATGGGCAGAGGAAATGAACAAAACATTCACCTCAGAGGAGATCCAAAAGGCTAACAAACATATGAAAAACTGCTCTAGGTCACTGATTGTCAGAGAAATGCAAATTAAGACAACACTAAGATACCACCTCACTAAGAATGGCATACATCAAAAAGGACAGCAGCAACAAATGCTGGAGAGGCTGTGGGGACAGAGGAACCCTTTTACATTGCTGGTGGGAATGTAAATTGGTACAGCCTCTGTGGAGAGCAGTCTGGAAAACTCTCAGAAGGCTAGACATGGACCTTCCATATGACCCAGTAATTCCTCCCCTGGGTTATACCCCAAGGACTCCATAACACCCAACCAAAAAGAGGTGTGTACTCCTATGTTCATAGCAGCACAATTCATAATAGCTAAAACCTGGAAGCAACCCAGATGCCCAACAACAGATGAGTGGCTGAGAAAGTTGTGGTATATATACACAATGGAATACTATGCAGCTATCAAAAACAATGAACCCACCTTCTCTGACCCATCTTGGACAGAGCTAGAAGGAATTATGTTAAGTGAACTAAGTCAGAAAGATAAAGATGAGTATGGGATGATCCCACTCATCAACAGAACCTGACTAAGAAGATCTGAAAGGGAAACTAAAAGCAGGACCTGATCAAATTGTAAGTAGGGCACCAAAGTAAAAACCCAGTGGTGAGGGGTAGACATGCAGCTTCCTGGGCCAGTGGGGGTGGAAGTGGGCGGGAGGGATGGCTCACAGTCCTTTGGTGGTGGGAATGGTGTTTATGTACACTCCTAGCAAAATGTAGACATACAAATCAGTACTTAATTAATATGAGAGGGGGAAATCAATTGTATGTCTCAAAGTTTCTCAAAAGACAAACTGAATCTTTTTAATATATAGGCTATGTATTTGATATGCGGACTCTCTCAAAAGCCTAGACCAAGTAGATTAGAAGCATCCAATAGCACAGCTATATACAAGATACTGGATACTGTACAGCAAACCATAACAAAGGGACTTTTCAAAGTTAACCCAATTAACAAATAATGTGATGATAATATTAACTATCCATTGTCTTTTTGAACCCTAAGACAGCAGGAACCTCACATCTCCACTATAGAGCCCCTACTTCCCCAGTCCTGGAACCCTTGGATAGGGCCCACTTTCCCGTATGCATCTCCCAATCCAAACCAAATAATACTGCATCCGCCGATCACAACCTAACCAAAGCAACGATTGCCACCTCAACATACTTCACCTCAGACTGTATCCAGAGACTTCACGTGTGGAATGACAACCCTTCAGCTTCATTACTCGGGTGAGACCTTTCCTTTTATAGTACACTCTAATTTCATCTCAGGTAGTTCACTTTCTAACAAAGTCCCATAACCTAGATATACACCAGTTTCTGTGAGAGAGAGCTTATGTGCACACGTATCCATAAACTACTGCAAAATATATACCTGAAAGCAGAAGTACACTAGAGTTTGCAGTGAGTACCTCCCTAACACTTCCTCTCCACTATTCCAAGCTTGGGATCCATGATTGCTCAATAAATTGTTTGGCTTCATGTTAACTCTCTTTTCAATCACCAGGTTCCAGATGCCACCAGGATGCTGGCTAGACTTCCCTGGATTGAAGACCTCACCAATATGTCCTGGAGCTCAGCTTCCCCAGAGACACACCTTACTAGGGAAAGAGAGAGGCAGAATGGGAGTATGGACCGACCAGTCAACGCCCATGTTCAGCGGGGAAGCAATTACAGAAGCCAGACCTTCTACCTTTTGCAACCCTCAACGACCCTGGGTCCATGCTCCCAGAGGGCTAGAGAATGGGAAAGCTATCATGGGAGTGGGTGGGTTATGGGGATTGGGTGGTGGGAATTGTGTGGAGTTGTACCCCTCCTACCTTATGTTTTTGTTCATTAATCCTTTCTTAAATAAAAAAATTAAAATAAATAAATAAATAAATAACCTCAGGGAACAAGTAAAAATAGAGGATACAAGCAGTCCCCAGAGATCTTTGACAAACCGGAGAAGAATGAGAACCTATACTTCTTTCCTAAGCAGGACAAGGCACTATTATTCAGGACCCCTTCCTCAGCCCTTGTAGATTAAAGTTTGTGGGTTTCTGTGGACCTTACTTGTCGGAAAACCCATTCCTTTGTTTCTTAAGGCATTTACTAGAGATCATAACAAGTCTTTTTTCTTTTCTTTATTCTTTTTCATTGCTGTTTTAAGAACTAGGTGGTCTTCCAAGTTATTTTCAAGGAAATCATTTCCCATGGTGTGAGACTAAAGATATTAGAGGTGTAGACTCTATTCTAAGTACGTAAGAGTCCGAGAAGTCTTCTTTGCCTTTTTCTGGACTATGTCCTTGCCTGCCTTTGCCTCATATAATTTCCTATCAAATATGATTCCTCTTAAATGAAAAAATGTCACAGATATAACAGACAACAAGCTTTCTAGACTATCAAAATTATTACTAAGGATTTCAGTAGGATAGCTGAAATCCTATGGGCATACTTAACCCCTTCCTTTATTCCTTCCTTCCTTCCTTTCTTGTTCATTCCTACACTCCTCCCTTCCTCTTCTTTTTTACCCTTTCTTCCTGGTGCTTCATATGTTTCCACTGCTCCTGTGAACTCCATTTTCTCCATTTAATTTCAGATATAGGAAGAGAGAGAGAGTAAGAAGCAGAGGGGGAAAGAAAGACACCACATAACCATAACACTGTCCATGAAACTTCCCCCAGTGTTATGGGGGCTTGAATCTGGGGCATCACACAGTAGAATGTCTTCTACCCCACCGGTTTGATCTGGGGCCTACTACTAGTCCTTTTTTCAACTATGACACCACCCCCTCAGACAATAATCTGGGTCTGCCTGCATATTAGATGCCAGACTTAAGCAAAAACTAGTAAAGTCACGGGTCCTCTGGAATATACCTAAAACAGAATTACTAGCTTTTTCCAAAATGGAGACCCTAATCTTCATCTGCAATATTCATGCCTTTAGGTTCATGATTAGTCAACAATTTGTTCTGCATTATATCTTAACTCTTTTTCAGCCACAAGGTTTCAGATGATACCATGATACCAACCCAACTTCCTTGGGCAGAGGACCCCACCATGTATCTTGGAGCCCCACCTCCCCAGATCCCTGCCCCAATAGGTAAACAGAGAGATGGGCTGAGAGTATGGATCGACTTGCCAACACCCATGTTCAGCAGAGAAGCAATTACAGAAGCCAGACCTTCTACCTTCTGCACCCCACAATAATCCCTGGTCCATACTCCTAGAGGCATAAAGAATAAGGAAGCTATCAAGGGAAAGGATTGGATATGGAGCTCCGGGGGTAGGCAGTGTTAGGAAATGTACCCCTCTTATCCTATGGCCCTATCAATGTTTCCATTTTATAAATAATATGATAATAAAAAAGAATGTATTCTACCAGGTGAGTCATCATCCTTTGCCTTTATTATATTTTTGCTGATTTTATATTGGTTTGTGATGTAAAATTTTAGGAATGTAGTTTTGCACCTATACATATTTTCAAAAATTTGCCAATTACTTTTGCTTTTATGAGGCAGAGTACAAGACTAGTGAGACACAGAGAGAAAGATATCAGAATATCAAATTATAGCTCAGATCTGACATGGAAGCACCAAAGACTGAACCTGGGACCTATTGCATATGAATTCTGTGTTCCACCTCTTCACATTTTTAAATAAAATTATTTTCACTCTCATCTTCAATCCTAAAATGGCTGAAATAGAATTTCAGCAAAAGCACTCTTGGACAGTTGCAGCTGATATCATAGGATTCTAGTAGTTTGATTTGAATGAATATAGTCTGTGTCCTAGACAACTTGACACATCAGTTTGCTAACATGCAAGAAGAATGACTAATTTCTGTCTATGGAAGAAAAAGTGAAACCAACCAAGTGAACATATAATATGCACATGAATTTGAGGCTGGAATGTCCATTTTATACAGCTTACATGCTCCTTTAAATATTTTATCACTAGATGTTGTAACACCAATGGATCCTCTGGATATATCTACTTATATTAGTTTTGTTTATTTTGTGGGACTACGCATAATAGAAGATGGGTAGGTGCTGGTTATATGCCAAGACCATGGGGCCTGGGGTGGAGAGATGGGAGTAGGTGGGGAGAGGGAACATCATGCTTGGAAAAAACACAACCACCAGGGCAAACATTTTATTTATATTTCCTTCTCCAGGCAAGTCCTGAAAGTCTTAAGTATAGTGATGATAAAAAAAAAAAAGGTACCTCCAGGAAAAAGTAATCCTTGATCAAGTTTTGTATAAAGTCTTCCATAGATCTGCTAGGGGAGCTTTACAAATGTTGGAAACCTTTAAAATTTTATCTATCTTGAGAGCACATTTACAAAGAGCCCCCAGTGTTTCTTTTGCTAATTGCATGAACCAATTCAAGTTAGTCAGGAAGGAAAAAAGAAAGAAAAAGAAAAAAGGAAGGACAACCAGTATGGTGTCGCAGGTGGGGGTGGGTTACTTTTTGAAGAGAACTGTCTGAAAAGTTCTGCTCTGATGGTCTACTATTTGAATTGAACCAAGGTGAGGGTCTATGTTATCTGGAAGAGTCATCACACTTCAGTAACTCTAAAAAGTATAATAGCATTTCTCAAAGTGGGGCCCAGGATGCCCTCGGGGATTGAAGGAACTTGAGAAAGGGCTGATGGTTTCTAAAGAAACTAGCAAAATGCACTTCTCCCTTGCTTGGACACCTACCTCAAATAATAATGGCATTTAGAGGCTCTTCTACTTCTTTTCCTCCCCTACCCCCCAATGTTGTTAAGATCCAAGTTGTATGTGCCCTGAATCTTCTGTTTTTTTTTTTTTTTCCTTTCTTCAGTTTACTCTTGTCACTGGTCTGCAATCTCATCCTTTTTCATACTTCTTAATTATCTGGTGGTCAGCACACTACATTTGTCTTTCAACTTGAAGCTGTTAGAAATCAACTACTCAAACTTTTTAAAACACAGACTTGAGTCTTTTTAACACACAGGCTGAGTCTTTGATATGTTGACTCTCTCAAAAGCCTAGACCAGGTAGAACAGAAGCAACCGGTGGTATAGCTATATACATGATGTTGGGTAATATACAGCAAACCCTAACAAAGGGATCTTTCAAAGCTAACCCAATTACCAAATAATGTGATGAAAACAATAACTGTTCATTGTCTTCTTGAACCCTAGGACAGCAGGAACCTCAGATGTTCACTATAGAGCCTGTATTTCCTCCAGTCCTGGAACCTTAGGGTGGGGCGCACTTTCCTGAATGCTTGTCTCAATTCATATCAAATAATATTGCATCCACCGATCCCAACCTAATCAACACAACGAGTGCCACCTCAGCATGCTTCACTTCAGACTGTGTCCAGAGACTTTAGGTGTGGAATGACAACACTTCAGCTTTATTACTCGGGTGAGACCTTTCCTTTCTTAGTATTCTCTAATTCCATTCCAGGTAGTTCACTTCCTAACAAAGTCCCAAAACCTAGATATAGACCAGGTTCCAGGAGATACGTATCCATAAACTAGGGCAAAATATATACGTGAATGCAAAAGTACACAATAGTCTGCAGTGAGTACACCCCAACACTTCATCTGCACTATTCCAGCCTTTAGGTTCATAACTGTTCAGCGATTTGTTTGGCTTTGTATGTTAACTCTCTTTTCAGCCACCTGGTTCCAGATGCCAACATGATGCTGAGCAGACTTCCCTGGACAGACGACCCCACCAATATGTCCTGGAGCTCTGCTTCCCCAGAGACCCACCCTACTAGGGAAAGAGAAAGGCAGACTGGGAGTATGGATCGACCAGTAAACGCCCATGTTCAGCAGGGAAGCAATTACAGAAGCCAGACCTTCCACCTTCTGCAACCCACAATGACCTTGGGCCCATAGTCCCAGAGGGATAAAGAATGGGAATGCTATCAGGGGAGGGGATGGAATATAGAGATCTGGTAGTGGGAATAGTATGGAGTTGTTCCCCTCCTATCCTATGGTTTTGTTAATGTCTCCTTTTTTAAATAAATAAATAATTTTTTTAAAAAGAAGTACATATAAAGAAATGAACCATGGTGAAACTCCCTAAGATGTAGCAACAGATGTCATAACAAAAGCTATACAATTTAGTTAAATGACAAAATCTTGGTGGAAAACTCTTTTCAGTATTAGAGCCACAGCTGCTATACAGTATTCCAGAAGCTGGAGGAAAGAAGTGGGGTTTTCTTACAAGAGGTGATATCGAACCCACAGTAAGCACGGAGATAGGAGATCTGGTCTCAGTTCTAATAGCAACTTTCTGTGATCATAAACAAATCATTAATTACTTGGGATTTTTATTCTTATTTGAAGAAAGACTCGTGAAAAAGCACTCCTTTGTGTGTGTGTGTGTGGGGGGGGTCAGAGGTAGCACAGCGGGTTAAGCGCATATGGCCCGAAGTGCAAGGACTGGCGTAAGGATCTTGGTTCAAGCCCTGGCTCCCCGCCTACAGGGGAGTCGCCTCACAGGTCTGCAAGTGTCTATCTTTCTCTTCCCCTCCTCTCTCCATTTCTCTCTGTCCTATCCAACAACAATGACATCATCAACAACAATAATAACTAAAACAACAACAATAAAAAACAAGGGCAACAAAAGAGAAAATAAATAATAATAGAAAAAAATTAAAAACACTCCTTTTTCAGAGGCATAAACAAACTACTAGTGATTTGAGAGAGTATATGGATAAATATTTAATTATAATTGCTTAATATAAATCATAACTTGTTTTATATAAATCATGGTGCTTTTGCATTTCCCGTCTCATTTAAAAATAAATTCAATCAAATAAAAGCATGAACCAGCCAAAAGAAACACATTTAATTAATTGAAGAAGCCATGCAAATTTTATGTGGGTCTGATGAAAGCTGGGTTATATTATTTCTATTGATACTAATATCCCAGGTCAATCAAAAAATGTTCACTAACACTTTACAGCATTTATTATGTATCATATATGTGCCGGTGTAAAAAATTACACACATTAAATTATGTAATTTCCATGACTTTATGAACAGACACTGCTACTATGTCTATTTTACAAGGAAAGGAACTGGCATATACAAAGGAGTAAGAACACAATTCTAGAGTCAGAATTTGATTTTGGGTGCACTAGACCTGGAAATCATACTTTCCCCTTACTTTACTGGAGGCTTAATGGCTTTAAGGTACAGTTGCTGACACATAGATGCAACCTCTCATCTCCCTATAATATGTATCTGCAAGACACTCTCTCCCCCAACCATCACTCATCAGGACCCCATAGACCCTCTATACCGTTTCTTTCCCTCCTTCTTCAGAGTCTTTTACTTAGGTGAAACACACCAGGAAATCATCCTTTAAATTTTTATACTATATTGCTTTTCAAAGTGTGGTTCCTGCTTGATTCTGACTGATAGCAAAAGGAAAGGAGTTAATTTTAAGACAACCTAATTTTTTTTTTGACAGAGCACTGAGTAGCTCTGGTTTATGGTGGTGCAGGGGATTGAACCTGGAAATTCGAACCCTCAGGCATGAGAGTCTTTTTACATAACCATTATGTTATCTATCACCACCCAAGATTATAGAAACAGAGGAGAACAGGAAGGCAGCAGAGAAACTTTGACAATGTGGATAGTTATTTTCCACTGAACTGGAAAAGACAATGATGAAACCAGAGAAAAAGTTGATATTTTTTTCTCATGTAACAATAAAAATTGATGAATAGCTTCTACTTCTGGTGGAAGGTCCAGGCTTTGAGGGAAGATATGACTGATTTAAACAAACTCTTGTGAATCACAACATTGAGATGGGTGAAATAATATTTACTTGGCATGCTTAAAATCACAGCTGAAGATACAGAGTTTCCAGTGATTCAAGTTCAGTAATAATTAGGGTTTTGTGGTGGTCATGAAAATGTGCCACTTACCTATTGTGCTTTTGGGAACATAATTGGCCTATGACCCTAGTTACCGTAGCTTTAAATCTATCATCACATCTGAACTGAGAACACATTTCCAATGTAGAACACATTTCCAATGAGAACACTCAGCCAATGACAGTATGGTAAGAGAATCAACAGAGATCCATTCTTATAAGACAGATGGCTCTACTAAAGAGTGACTTTGTCTTGAGAACTTCCTATTAACCTGGCTGAATCTTAGAACTGTGTTGAGACTCTCCTTGTTCAATCTGTCCTTCCTTCCCTCCTTTGTAAGGTTTCGACCTGTTCTGTGATCTGACAGTTCAAACTTCCTTTGATTTATTTCCTTTTTTCCCTTCACAACCAGCTAATTTGCTAAAGCACTTAATAAGTTGTGTTGCCTTTAGAATCTGTAATAAACTAATGAAGGAGTTTTCCCTACCAATATTTTGATGTATGAATGAAGAGTGAGTTTTGGAAATATTTCAGGATCAGATAGCTTTGTGTAACAGAGTTGTGGGGGAGTAGAAGTGGAGATTTTGATAGCCTTAACCTGGACTTTTAAACAAAAAAGTTGTTCCATTCAAATTACTTAACCAATATAAAGGCAAATGTCAAGCACTTATAAATTAACATTTATAACTTCATATATATATATATTGTTCTTTATGTGAATTTTACAGAAAAAGTCCTTACACAAGGTCTTATCCTAATAATATCAAGGAATTCCATTATTTGAATGAAACGGGTAAATCTCAGTGTGCAACAAGATATCTTCACTCTTGAATGGGTGGAAGGTCTCTGATTTCATGTGAAAAGGAGAAGGTCTGTGAGAGCAAGATCTATAGATAAAGAAAATTTCTCAGAAGTTGAAAGGGCTAATGTCAGCAGTCAGGCTTTCCCTTCTAAGAGTGTCTGCTTAAACAACACAAGCTCTTTAGGAGGGATTTCTCCCAGGTTAAATATCATTAAGAATGATGGCTTAAAAAAAAAGACAAAGTGATGGTTCAAGAGTCAACATCTCAGAGAAGATGATGTACAAAATAGTTAAAATAGGGCTCATTAATGATAAGCTTTTTGACTATTGAAAAATAAATTGAGATAATATAAACAGGTAAACTTATACAGCTTTACTTTTTATACTTTAGTTCTTTTGGATATTCATATCATTTTATTTTTAAGAAAACACTGGATATCTAAATTTTTCCCCAAGACACCAGGATAGGCAGGAACCAACCAAGTATTATTATGGGCATAACTCACTCGCTCAAGAATGAGTTTCCCCATGGAAACTGGAGGATGGAGACCTTTTGTGCTTTCAAAAAAGCTGAATAACTTCAAACATATTGGCATTTAGTTAGCTGAAATGATTATAAGAAACCATTCACAAAGACAAGAATAGGAATTTCCCCCAACACCTATGGACATCTAATCTTTGATAAGGGAGCCCAACACATTAAATGGAGACAGGAAACTCTCTTCAATAAATGGTGCTGGGAAAACTGGGTTAAAACATGCAGAAGAATAAAACTGAACCACTTTATCTCACCAGAAACAAAAGTCAACTCCAAATGAAGCAAGGACCTGGATGTTAGACCAGAACTATCAAATACTTAGAGGAAAACATTGGTGGAACACTTTCTCACCTTAACCTCAAGGACATCTGTGATGATGCAAACCCAATTGCAAGGAAGAGTAAAACAGAAACAAATAAATTGGACTACATCAAATTGAAAAGCTTTTGCACACCCAAAGAAACCATCACACAAACAAAGAGACCCCTCACAGAATGGGAGAAGATCTTCACATACCATACATCAGACAAGAGACTAATCACCAAAATATACAAAGAGCTCAGCAAACTTAGCAACAAAAAAAGCAAATGACCCCATCCAAAAATGGGCAGAGGATATGAACAGAACATTCACTACAGAAGAGTTCCAAAAAGCTAACAAACACATGAAAAATTGTTCCACGTCACTGATTGTCAGAGAAATGCAAATAAAGACAACACTGAGATACCACCTCACCCCAGTGAGAATGGCATACATTAAAAAGGACAGAAGCAACAAACACTGAAGAGGCTATGGGGACAAAGGAACCCTCCTGCACTGCTGGTGGGAATGTAAATTGGTCCAACCACTGTGGAGAGCAGTCTGGAGAACTCTTGCAAGGCTAGACATGGGCATTCCATATGACCCAAGAATTTACTCTCCTAGAGATATACTCCAAGGAATCCACAACACCCAACCAAAAAGATATGTGTACACCTACGTTCATAGCAGCACATTTCATAAAAGCTAAAACCTGGAAGCAACCCAGGTGTCCAACAACAGATGAGTGGCTGAAAAAGCTGTGGTATATATAAAAATGGAATACTATGCAACTATTAAGAACAATGATCTGACCTTCTCTGACCCATCTTGGACAGAGCTACAAGGAATTATGTTAAGTGAGTTAAGTCAGAAAGACAAAGATGAATATGGGATGATCTCACTCATTAACAGAAGTTGAGAAAGAAGAACATAAAGGGAATCTCAAAGCAGGATTTGACTGAATTTGGAGTAGGGCACCAAAGTAAAAATTTCTGGGTTGAGGGTCAGGGTTGATGTTAGGCTCCACTGGGGAAGGGGGGAGAGGGGAAGATGGGATGGGGCACAGTATTTTGGTGGTGGGAATGGTTTATGTACACTCCTATTAATTTGTAGTCATATAAATAACTATTTAATTAATATTGGAGGGGAAAATTGATTGAATTTCTCAAACTTTTAAATGAAGAGACCATAGGCTGAGTCTTTGATATGCTATCTTAAAATCTTAGATTAGGGAGAACAGAAGCAACGGTGACACAGCTATACACAAACAATATCAAAGGATATAAATGATGGTGATGTGTATAATGCAGCAAATCTTAACAAAGGGATTTTTCTAAGTCAACCCAATTGCCAAATAATTTGATTACAGCACTACTATTGCATTCTTAAACCCTACGAGAGAAGGAACCTACCACTTCCTCTATAGAGGCTATATTTCCCCCAGTCCTGAAACCCCTAGGGTGGGGCTCACTTTCCTGCATGCTTCTCTCAATTCATACCAAATGATATTATATCTGCTGATCCTAACCTTATCAACACAATGAGTACCACCTCAGCATGCTTCATTTCAGACTGTCCAGAAGCGTCAGGCGTGGAATGTCAACCCTTCAGCCTCATTGCTTAGGTGAGACCTTTCCTTTAATAGGATTGTCTAATTCCATTTCAGGTGGTTCACTTCCTAACAAAGTCCCAAAACCTAGATATAGACCAGATCCCGTAAGATAGAGCATATGTTCACATGTATCGATAAATCAGGGCAAAATATATACCTGAAAGCAAAAGTACACAATAGTCTGAGGTGAGTCAGCATAAAGTTCATAATGAAATAGTGTCTACTTAGATTTACTTACCATCCTCATCTACTTCCTGTTACACTTTCCTCACTCACTCCAAAGCTAACCATATCAAAGGAAGGACTGCAAAATCTGAATGAGAGCAAGAGACTGGCATACTTTAAGAATGACTTTTTAGTCACTACCAGGCCACCCCATCAGCTGGGGCCCTATTCAGGGAGTTCTGAGATTCCCATACAGACATGATGGGCCTAGACCTCAAATAAATCCCTCTCCCCAAAATTACCAGTATCTCTGACAGGAACAAACAATAGAACCCTTTGTGGGCCCCCACAGGACCTTGCCCTCAATTTGGATCAACAACGGTAGAGAACGTTCCATTCTCTGAAGAGAGGATGGACAACATACTCTATGTTCCACCTGAGGAAGAGGGATCCTGAAACTGGGGCATCTTGGAACATTCCTATTCATGACCACCAAATGTGAGCTCAGATATACAGGGATGCAGAGTTCACATAGGCTCCTAAACTGAATATGGGGTCCAGATCAGATCAAATCGATTGGTTTTACAGTCAACAATATTTATATACCTTTCCCATATTTGGGATCTACTCTTTTTCCTAATTCAGCTTTCTGGTCCTTTTTCCAGCCATGACATCATCTCCCCATACAATAACTTGGATCCACTTACTTAACAGGTTTCAGGCTCAGGGAAAAAAAAAAAAAACTAGTACAGTCATGGGCCTTTGGAATATAACTAAAATAAGCCTACTAGTTATCTACAAAATGGAGACTCCCTCCAACTCTTCATCTACACTATTCCAGACTTTAGGTTCATGATTAGTCAACAATTTGTTTGGCTTTATATGTTAACTCTCTTTTCAGCCACCAGGTTCCAGATGCTACCACGATGCCAACCAGACTTCCCTGGAGAGAGAACCCCACCAATGTGTCCTGGAGCCCTGCTTCCTCAGAGGCCTACCCCACCAGGGAAAGAGAGAGGCAGGCTGGGAGTATGGATCGACCTGTCAACACCCATGTTCAGTGGGGAAACAATTACAGAATCCAGACCTTCCATCTTCTGAACCCCATAATGACCTTGGGTCCGTACTCCCAGAGGGATAAAGCATAGTAAAGCTATCATAGGAGGGGATGCATTACTGATTTGTGGTGGTAGGAATTGTGTGGAGTTGTACCTCTCTCACCCTATGGTTTTGTCAGTGTTTCTTTTTTATAAATATATATTTTTTAATTTTACTGGTGTGGTCCAGGAGGTGGTGCATTAGATAAAGCATCAGACTCTCAAGTATGAGGTCCAGAGATCAATCCCAGGGAGCACATGTACCAGAGTGATGTCTGGCTCTTTCTCTCTCCTCCTATGTTTCTCATTAATATATAAATAAAATCTTTTTAAAAAGTTTATTGCATGGTTCAGAGGAGACATACACATGTTTCAGAAGAAATAAAACCAAAAATCTAAAATTTAAAAAAAAAAGAATAAATTTTAAGGCTCATCAAAGTTTTTTTAATTTTTACTTTTTTATGAATAACACAAAATTATCTTAGTATTAACTTGTTGCGTAGTAGGAATATTTATCCAGACGTGGGGACTTTAGGATATAAGCACATTTTCGAAACAGAGACACTGAATGTTCAGAAACAAATGTACCTGGAAGTTAGATGATAATACAGTTAGCTTTGATTATACCTTCTATTTGAATGTTCATCTATACCAATTATACTGTTTAATAAATAATGATCATGATTATCATGCTGAAATGTATTTAACATTGCCAACTAAAGAATCATTTAGATCATAAAGATGATCTAAAGAACTGGTAACAGATTTATTGGTTCCTGCTGTTGGCTTTGATTAGAATAGTAGGCTTTTCTCCTCTCTGTCGAACCCTTAAAAACTAAACTCTTACATATGACCTGACAATAATATCAATGGTGTCATCTTCATAAACAGAATTCTGGCATAGAAACAAGTTATACCAAGGGAATGGAGCATAAATAAGAGGAGCAAATCACTAGGTGTAAAGAAACATACTAACAAAGATAAACATCCTGGAATTTGCTAATGATAGCAATAAAGATTGTATTTGCTAGCCAGAACTACACACTCTAGTAGGCTCTGCTAAGTTAAGGTTTGTTGTTTGAACTAATGGGCTGCTCTTCTTCCCTCCAGTTAGGTGGCCCTGGACACAAGTATCTTGAAATCATGTAAATCCAACCCAGGTGGAAATACATAAAATAATCTGTTTGAATGTGGCCAGTCAACAAACCAATAGACTGACCCAGTTTAAAAGCCAGATGTATCAAGCCTTAATTGCCTCAATTGTAAGTATACAATATTTATAAGACACAAATTTAAGAGCAACTATAATCCTACACCAAACTATCAAGAAACGATTACTACATGATGGGCTGCAGGCATGTCATGTTAGAATCTCAGTATGGAGTCTAACATTTTTATACCATACCATAATATATTTTTGCCACTAACTGTATGTGAGACCTTGTAAACCTTTAATTTTCAGTTTTTCATTCATAAAATAAAGGGACTAGCTGGGAAAAGGAACAGAAAGCTAGATCGGGAAAGAGAGTAGCTCCCCAATATGGGAAAGGTGTATAAATATTGTTGACTGTAAACCCAATTGATTTGATCTGATCTGGATCCCATATTCAGCTTAGGAGCCTATGTGACCTCTGCAACCCTGTATATCTGAGCTCACATTCGGTGGTCATGAGTAGGAATGTTCCAAGCTGCCCCAGTTTCAGGATCCATCTTCCTCAGGTGGAACATAGAGTATGCTGTTCAGCCTCCCTTTGGAGGATGGAACATTCTCTGCGGTCGTTGATCCAAATTGAAGGCAAGGTCCTATGGGGGCCCACAAAGGGTTCTATTGTTTGTTCCTGACAGAGATACTGGTAATATTGGGGAGAGGGATTTATTTGAGGTCTAGGCCCATCAAGTTTTTTTAGGAATCTCAGGACTCCCCGACTAGAGTCCCAGCTGATGGGGTGGCCTGGTAGTGACTAAAAAGTCATTCTCAAAGTATGCGAATCTCTTGCCCTTATTCAGGTTTTGCAGTCCTTCCTTTGATATGGTTAGCTTTGGAGTGAGTGAGGAAAGTGTAACAGGAAGTAGGTGAGGAGGGTAACTAAGTCTAACTAGACACTATTTCATTATAAACTTTATACTGACTCACCTCAGACTATTGTGTACTTTTGCTTTCAGGTATATATTTTGCCCTAATTTATGGATACATGTGAACATATGCCCTATCCCATGGGACCTGGCCTATATCTAGGTTTTAGGACTTTGTTAAGAAGTGAACTGCTGGCCTAGCATGGGGTGCCTCTTCTGGGGTGCATACTCTCTGAGTTGGAGAGAAAGGGACTGGAGCCAGCTTGGGCTGCTACTCACTCAGCAACATGAGGGAAATAACTCATGAACAGAGCTTATGGCAGGTAGGCAATTCGATTCTTTATTGATCAGGGAGCCCAAGCTTTTAAAGGTCAGACCCGGAAGTGGCAAGTTGGAACCGAAAATGGCTGACATGGTTTGGAAAGGGGTGTAGCAAGGCAAAAGGGGGCTTGGAAAGGTAACTTCCTTAGCAACTGTTGTGAGGGTTTTAACTGGTAGGATAAATAATAATACTCTGCAGGCAGGGAGGATCTTGAGGGTAGAAAGAAGATAGATCAAAGGAATAGAATGGGTGGGGATCTTTCAGGAAAATCAGTGATTATGTAGATAATAAGGGAGCAGGCCATAGTATCAGGAAAGCAGGGTGCTTTGTGAGGCAGGGAGTCTGATAATTCAGGGCAGACCTTTTTTGGTACTCCTGTCCCTCCTTGCTCAACCTCTCAGTAGAGAGAAAGGCTGACAGGATAGATGCACTCCTCCGATCAAGCCCTGCCAGGCTCCACCACATCCTCACAATTTTCCCACAGTGAACCACCTGAAATGGAATTCCAGCCATGGCATCATCTTCTCAGATAATAACTTGGATCCACCTGCATATCAGATTTCAGGGTTAGGGAAAAAAACAACTATTAAATTCATGGGCCCTTTGGAATATAACTAAAATAGGACTACTAGCTATCTACAAAAAGGAGACCCCCCCCCCCAACTCTTCATCTGCACTATTCCAGCCTTTAGGTTCATGGTTAGTTAACAATTTGTTTGGTTTTATATGTTGACTCTCTTTTCAGCCACCAGGTTCCAGATGCCAACATGATGTCGACCAGACTTCCCTGGGCAGACAGCCCCACCAATGTGTCCCGGAGGCTGTCTTACCCAGAACCCTGCCCAATAGAGAAAGAGAGAGGCAGGCTGGGAGTATGGATCGACCTGTCAACACCCATGTTCAGTGGGGAAGCAGTTACAGAAGCCAGACCTTCTACCTTCTGGATCCCACAATGACCTTGGGTCCATACTCCCAGAGGGATAAAGAATAGGAAAGCTATCAAGGGAGGGGATGGGGTATGGAGTTCTGGTGGTGGGAATTATGTGAAGTTGTACCCCTCTTATCCCATGGTTTTGCCAATGTTTCCTTTTTATAATAAAAAATTAAAATAATAAAGGGATTAGAGAGGGTACTTTCTTTAGGGCCTCCTTCATTTTTAAAGCTGTATGTATTTTGTTACACTTTTGTTTCTTGAAAACAGACCATATTCATATGGCAAAAATAGAGAAAGGAGATAAGTTTCATTTCTTTAAATATATATTTATTTATTTTGGATAGAGACAGAGAGAACATGAAAGTGAAGGGGAGCTAGATACTTCCAACACTGTTTGACTGCTTATGAAACATCCCCCATGCAGTTGGGGCTGAGGGGCTTGAATGCAGGTCCCTACATACTGTAATTTGTGTGCTTTAAGGGGTGCACCACCTTCTGACCCCTAATAAGTTTCATTTTAAATGTTAGTTGGTTGTTTGGAATTGGGTTCCTAGACGACTATATTGCAAACAGTTCTGAGGTTAGGTCCAAGCTTTGCAGGAAAGAATGTCAAAGACAAAAGGAACGGGTAAAAAACGATAATGTTCTTACCATGGTTTACCATTTGGTTTACCATAGATAATATTGCTTGCCCAAATGATTCATATTACTTAGAAATCTTCATTACAACCAGTTCATAGATAGGAATTTAATATTTTTCATATATATCCCAAGTTTATCATGAATGCTACATTCTCTCTAAGGACTATATTTTTTTCCTTCTTTTTTTATTGATTTAACAATGCCATAGGATAAGAGGGATACAATTCCCTCTTATTTGTCACCAAGGCTTCACCAAGACAGAGAGACGTAGAGACAGAGTAATACCAAAACTTCTCCCATTGTCATATTAATCATGTGTGGTATACTGGAGACTCAAACCTGGCTTATGCACATGGCAGAGCAGACATCTTCCCAGGTAAGTTATATCACCAGCCTCATAACTGCAAGGCTTGACTAATGTCTATAATTACTCAGTTATATTGCTACAAGCAATAAGCCATGTATGTGTGTGTGTATGTTTGCATGTATGTGCATGCAACGTCTGGGGCTTCACTGTTTCTGGATAACTTTTTCAGGTAGAAAGAGACAAAGACAGAGAGATAGAGAAAGAAAGGAAAAGATACCGCAACATCAAAATTTCTCTCAGTGCTGCAGCAGCCTGGCCCCAACCTAGTGGAGCATAGGGCAAAGCAGGTCACCCTCCAAGTGAGCTATTTCATCGGCCCTCTAACAATATTTAATATAATTTAATATATTGTAACAAATATTGTAAACTTGGAAGTGGGAAAGACAAGTCTAGGATCAACCATAACTTATTTTCAAATCAAGGAACTGAATTGTATCATAAAGACCTGTCATCATTTATATTTCAGGCAAATTAATAGCTGCAGTCAGTGCCATGGGGTGAAGTTGAAAAAAAAAAAGAAGCTAAATGGCCAAGAAACATCTTGAAAGTTAAGTAAATAAACTCTTTTTGTATGGAAAATGTTTGACTAATGTGAAATTTTGGGAATTGATTCTGTGCGATCTGCTTTCTGTGCTTTAGAATGCAATACATGAATACTATTTTCTAAACATAACATAGTGCTTCTAAAAGCACATTAACATTTCAGACACTAAAAGCAGTAATTTAATGGCTTGCAAGCCCTTCTACTTTTTAGTGGAGCTAATATAAATTCAGAAGTTACACATTTTGAAAAGTAAACACATCTAAAATATTTGTTTGTACCCTACCTTCCTGACAAGAGAGAGGAGAGAGAGAGAGAGAGAGATATCTCCTATTAATCAGTGATTACCAACTACTTTAATCTTCCCCATATTAGAAGATATCATTAACATAGATAATAGTCTTCTATAAGGTGTTAGACAATACTATTGCTCACCATCTAGCATTAGTTATAAATTTTGTTACAAAATTTGTACCATTTTATCTGGCCCTACTAGTCATATGTGACTACCACAGTTAAATTAATAAATTATAACGTGAAATTCACTACTGGTAGGAATATAAATTGGTTCAAAACCTGACATTAGAAATGGACCTAGCCTATGACCTGGCAATTCCTCTTCTGTCTAAAGAAAATACAAACAGTTAATTAAATAGATCTATGTACACTGATGTTTATAGCAGCATGATTTGTAATAGCCCAATTATGGGAACAACCCAGATGCTCAGACAGTTGAGTTACTAAAAGTTGTGGTGTCAACGCCTCACCAGCACTATTCTAGCCTTTAAGTCCATAATCGTCCAAGAGTTTGTTTGGCTTTGTATATTAACTCTCTTTTCAGCCACCAGGTTCCAGATGCTAGCAGGATGTGACCAGACTTCCCTGGACAGACAGCCCCAGTAATGTGCCTTGGAGTTCTGCTTCCCCAAGAGCCCTTCCCCACTAGGGAAAGAGAGAGACAGGAAGGGAGTATGGATCCACCTGTCAATACCCATGTTCAGCAGGGAAGCAATTACAGAAGCCAGACTTTCCACCTTCTGCATCCCACAATGATCTTGGGTCCATATTCCCAGAGGGTTAAAGAGTAGGAAAGCTATCAGAGGAGGGGTTGGTATACGGAGGTCTGGTGGTGGGAATTGTGCAAAGCTGCACCCCTCTTATTCTATGGTTTTGTCAATGTTTCCTTTTATAATTAAAAAAAAGTTGTGGTGTATATATACACACAGAGGAGTGCTGTTCAGAGATTAAAAATTGTGAAATTGGGAGATGATACATAGCATAATGGTTATGCAAAGAGACTCTGATACCTGAGGCTCCAAAGTCCTAGATTCAATCCCCCACACCACCATAAACCAGAGCTAATCAGTGCTCCGGTAAAAAAAAAAAAAAAAAAAAAAAAAGCTAAAGTATCTGTGGATGGAACTTAAAGGAATCATGTTAAGTGAAATCAGCTAGATGAAGGCAGACAAATGCCATATGATCTCACTCACAGGTGGAACTTAAGAAACAAAAAGAGGAATGCAAAACACAGGGTGAAACAGAGTAGAAGGGATCAGTTGTAGCAAGGCCATGGGTCTTGAGGTAAGTAGGGGATGGGGTTGGAGTGAGCACTGTGGTCCTGATGAGCAATGGTGGAGGAGGAACTGAGTTGGTGGTGGGAGTGTTGTACAGACAACTATTATGAAATGATGAGAAAATGTTCCCAGGTGGCAACAACTGTCTTGTAAACCACTATTTTCCTAATAAAATAATATAAAAAGAAAATGCCAATTTTCAATTGTCAAATAATTGGTTATCGCTATAACTATCTATTGCTTTCTTAAACCCCAAGACAGCAGGGGACCTTCCCCTTTCTCTATAAAGCCCATACATCTCCCAGTCCTGGATCCTGTAGGGCAAGGCTTACTTTCCTGATGCTTCTCCCAGTTCATACCAACTGATACTGCACCTGCTGATACCAACCTAATTACCGTAATGAATACCACCTCGGCATGTTTCACTTCAGACTGAATCTAAAGATGCCAGGCATGGAATGTGAACCCACCAGCTTCATTACTCTGGTGAGACCTTTCCTAGCTCATAGGACTCCCTAAATTCATTTTAGGTGGTACACTTCTTAACAAACCTCAAAACCTAGATATAGACCAGGGTCCATGAGATGAGACATAAGTACATGTATCCAGAAGTTGGAGGAAAACATATACCTTAAAGTAAAAGTTCACAGTAGTTTGCAGTGAATTAATAAATGTAAAAAGCAAGCAGAAGAACCTATAAAGACACCAGAAAGCAACTAATTAAATAGTTTCTACTTAGACATAGCCTCCATCCTCACCTACCTTCTATTGCATGTCCCTCCATCACTCCAGAGCTAACCTTGTCAGACAAAGTAAGAACTACAAAAACTGAATAAGGGCAAGAGACTGGCATACTTTAATGATTACTCTTTAATCACTACCAGGCCACCCCATCATCTGGGGCCCTAGTCAGGGAGTTCTGGGATTCCCACACAGACATGATGAGCCTAGACTTCTTTATTTAGTTATTTACTTATTTATTTATTTTAACCAGAGCATTGCTCAGATCTGGCTTATGGTGGTGTGGGGAATTGAACCTGGGACTTGAGAACCTCAGGCATGAAAGTCTCTTTGCATAACCATTATGCTATACCCCCACCCGGGCCTAGACTTGTAACAGATCCCTCTCACCACTGCCACTGGTCATCTCCATCAAGAACAACATAATGGACCCCTCTATGGGCCCCTATTGGACCTGGTCCTCAATGTTAATCAACAATGGTAAGTGTTCCATTCTCTGAAGGGAGGTTGGATAGCATACTCTGCCTATCACCTGAGGATGATAGATCCTGAAATTGGCACAGCCTGGAATGTTCCTAGCCATGACCACGGAATGTGAGCTCAGACCTACAGGGATGCAGAGTTTACATAGGCTCCTGTGCTGACTATGGGCCCCAGTTCAGATAGATGGGGTTTATAGTTAACAATATTTATATACTTTCCCCATATTTGGGAGCTACACTCTTCCCTGATCCAGCTTTCTGGTACTTTTTTCCAACTATGACATCATCCACCCAGACAATAGCTTAGGTCACCTGCACATTAGATGTCAGATGCAGGCAAAAACCAATTGGGTCATGGGCCCCCTGGAATATACCTTAAATAGACCTATTAGCTTTTTCCAAAATGAAAAGATTTTTCCAAATCTTCATCTGCAATATTTTTGCCTTTAGTTTCATAATTAGCCAACAATTTGCTCTGCTTTCTATCTTAACTCTTTTCAGTCACCAGGTTCTAGATGCTACCATGATGCCAACCTGATTTCCCTGGGCAGGTGAGCCCACCATCTAACCTGGATCCCCACCTCCCCAGATCTCTGCCCCACTAGGGGAAGAAAGAAACAGCCTGGGAGTATGGATCGACCTGTCAACACCCATGTTCAGTGGGGAAGCAATTGCAGAGGCCAGACCTTCCACCTTTTGCACCCCATAATGACCCTGGGTCCATACTCCCAGAGGGCTAAAGAATAGGAAAGCTATCAGGGGAGGGGATGGGATATGGAGTTCTGGTGGTGGGAATTGTGTGGAGTTGTACCCCTCTTATCCTATTGTCTTGTCAGTGTTTCCATTTTATAAATAAAAACTTAAAAAAGAGAGAAATGTTGTATGCTTTACATTGGGTTGTTCTAGTTCTCCCCCGCCAAGAAAATTAGATCAGTCCAGTTAGTTTTGCGGGCCCGCTTGGCCCCGCCCCAAGAAACCCCGGGAGGTTTCCTGAGTTCCAGAGTTAGAGAGAGTGCTTGGCGCTGCTGTGGGGGAAGGATGCAGGACAGATCTGCGTGGTGATTGGTTTGGGTTAGTTTATGAATCGTTGTTCATGAATAAAGAAATACAGCTTCCCTGCCCAGCCGTATGTCTCTGGTCGTCTCTGTTACCCGCTAGTGAAGCTAGACCGGCCAGCTGGAGCCACCGAATTTTAACAACAAATGGCGCCCATGTGGACCTGACCTGCACATCTCTCAGATAAGTAAAGACAATTTGGCTACCTATGCACTATGGTCTTCTCTTCTGCTTGTGAAGAGATCTCCAAAGGCCTCTGCTCTTTCTTCACGAGACTGTTTTGCTGTTTCTGGAACATTTATCTCTGGACCACTCTGTGGTTTCCACTCGCTCGGGCAAACTCAGAACAGCCAGCGGGAATAGCCAGTGGGCGGGAGGCGAGGCGCGGAGCTGCTGTTTCCACCTGGTTAAACAGCCAGCCAGCCGGCTGCGCCCAGACAACCCCGCGCACCTCGCCTGCAGCCCCGCAGCCCCGCAGCCCGCAGGAGGCTGACGCCAGCACGCAGGAGCCCGATGCCACCACGCAGGAGCCCAATGCCACCACACAGGAGCCCGATGCCAGCACGCAGGAGCCCGATGCCAACACACAGGAGCCCGATGCCACCATGCAGGAGCCCAATGCCAGCACGCAGGCCAGCCCACAGGAGCCGGCTCTCCACCGCGTGGCGCAGGGCACTGGACGCGTGATCCCTCCACGCTGCTCGGCCACTGCAAGCAGGGCAGCAGACATGACAGGGCTATGGGGCAGGGCCGCGGTGGCCTATCATGGCCGCCACCCCTGGGCACCTAGGCCCACACCTTCTACAAGGCTGGCCCGCCCGCCCTCTTGCTATGAATTTTGGAACGATCCCGGACCTCCCGGACCCCCAGGCTCCCTGCCGAAACTGGGAACATGAGATCTCCAGCTGCCGGTCCGGTCTGAAGGCAGACAAGCTGGAGTACGCAGAGATTTGTGCAGAGATCACAGCCTGCAATTCCTAGAAGTGAAGCTGCCCAAGAGACCACCACTGGACAACGCACCCCCCCAACAGTTTGTGTTTAAAATAACATGTCTTCGTAACAAAGGTTTCTCTCCTTGTGTATTAATGACCATGTTTATGTGTATGTTTAAAGTTTGGTAAACAGTAACTTTAAGGCTAAATTCTTACTAGTCAAAGTTAAATGAAAAAGGTTTTCAACGTAATTCTCATAAAGATAAAATTAACTTACATTTAAAGTCTGAGGTAAAAATTAGTTAACAATCAATATATTTTAACTAAGTTGGTCTAAACAAAAGGTTAAATAGACTTGTTGATATGTAAAACTCTCCATTACCTTCTCTATTAGAAATGGTAGATCGCACAATGGCTATGCTAATTATTCTCATGCCTGAGGTTTCCTTTCCTGCGCACACCTAGGGTGTGTCTCCATCTTGAATGGGTGTAACGAAAGGTTAAAAAGATGTTGTTGATATGTAAAAGTCTCAAATTCCTTCTCTATTAGAAACATTAGATTGTGCTTTGGTTATGCTAATAACAAGTTTTGTTTCATAGTAAGTAAGTTGCAGCCAGCTGCCTTTGGGACTCTAGACCATTCCCCACCCCCATGCAAATGTCCGAAGAGTATTTTCATCACTGTAGAAAATTTTACTGGACATTACTGCTCTAGTGAGTGTAAGTAGTACACCTGGAGTGGGTAGGGAATTCCAACATGTCTTTAAATAAGCAGCTATGAAGATTTGGAGCTGGAATAAATACTAAAGATGCAAATCCATCTCCATTTTTAAGAAATGAGGAAAGTGAGATCCAGAGACAGCCATTCGTAGAGGAATTGGGACTAGAACCCAGGTTTCCTGATTCTGAGACTCCTACTCATTCTAAGATTCTGGGACTATACCTAGTATTTTCTTCGTTAACACTCATCTGTCATCAGCACTAGTATTTTTGCTCAGACAACCACATGTTTCCATCATCTTTTTTTTACCTCTACACCTTATATTTTAAATATTTTTATATTACCTCCACACCTTATATTTTACCTCCACACCTTATACATATATATATATATCGAAGGAGGACACTGAATGGAGTTGGGGGTGGGGCGCAGTGCAATTATGCGAGTAAATGCCTAGCTCCAGAATTAAGAGTCAACATTCCGATGGACCTATAAATATTAACCAAAGTCATATATCTGGGCCGCAGAAAAGGGAGCTTGTTCTTGGCATTTACAATTAGAATGGATTAATCCTCTGACACAATGTTGATACTAACCTTTCTTGAGTATAAACATGTCTTTGGATACTCCACATTAAATGTAAATGTACAGAAACAGATTATTCACTAAATCGCCTGATCTTGGCAAAAGTACACTAGTCTATTTTGGGGAGCACATGGATGGGGACACAGCATCAGGGAGTTGAGCCCATGGAGAGGAGTGGAGGAGGGGAGAAAGGGAGGAGATTGTTTGGTTTACAAGGATGAAAACAGTCTACTCCAGTAACTTGACTAATGGGACTCATTTAAATAGGTCTTAAGTTGGATCAAAAACTTCCCATGGAGGTTCGAGGATGGTACATTATCAACTTTATTTATTTATTTTATTTGATTGGACAGACAGAAATTTAGAGGGAATGGAGTTGAAAGGGAGACAGCACTGTATCACTGCTTGTGAAGCTCTCCTTCTGAAGGTGGGAACCAGGGGCTTCAACTCTGGTTCCTATGTACTATAATGTGCGCACTTAACCATGTGTGCAACCATCCCGCCCCCAGGATGATACATTTTCACAGATCGCAGTTTCTTCAACTACCAGTTACTGATGATACAGAGAGGACAAAATCCCATTTCATTGTTTCTCAAAGGACTCATAGGGTTTTTCAAAACAGGAGAGCCTTGCAAGAAATTCATGAAATGGGATGTTCAAGGAAAAACCTAAATGCGGAGGTTGGGCGGTAGCGCAGCTGGTTAAGCACACATGGGGCAAAGTGCAAGGACCGGACTAAGGATCTGGGTTTGAGCCCCCAGCTCCCCACCTGCGGGGGGGGGGGGTCGCTTCATGAGTTGTGAAATGGGTCTGCAGTTGTCTGTCTTTCTCTCACCCTCTCTGTCTTCCCCTCCTCTCTTGGTTTCTCTTTGTCCTATCCAACAACAACAACATGAATAAAAACAACAATAATAATCACAACTATAAAGCAACAAGGACAACAAAAGGGAAGGAAGTGGCCTTCAGGAGCAGTGGATTTGTAGTGCAGGCACTGAGCCCCAGCAATAATCCTGAAGGCAAAAAAAAAAACTATTTGCATCAGGAACATAGAAAGTTAGCTCTTTTGAACACAGGCTCTTTTCACGATGCGCTTTTTACTTCTTTCCTTTGTAGTTAGTTCTCCACCAGCATAGACATGAAGCTTCCTTTTTAGACAATTAGATAGATCAAGGAGGCCATGTGCTGGTTCTGTTTGAACTTAAAGACAAGGAATAGCGACTTTAAAAATAACATACATGAATCAATAATGATGAAAATTTAAGCTTAAGTAATGAAATAGATGTCACTTAAAAATTTTAATTTCTTCTGTTTTGTTTTTTTTCTCTTCACTGACTTTCCCAGATAGAGAGAAACAGATACAGAAAGTCAGAAGGAAAGAAAGAAAAATGTCACAGCACCAAAGCTTCTTCTAGTGTGGTGGGGGCTGGGCTTGAGCCTGAGTTGTGTAGAAATCTAAAAGACATACACTATCCAGGTGGCCTATGCTGACAACACTAATTTTATTCATATCTATTATAAATATTTATTTATTAAGATGTGTGTGTGTGGGGGGGAGAAATCATCCAGTATATGTGGTTCTGAGGATTGAAACTGGTGTCTCATATTTGAAAATTTTGCATGGTACTCACCAAATCACTGAATTCAATATACATAGGTCAATCAGTGTGATTTACCAAATCAATAAAAGCAAAACCAAAACCACATGATTAACTCAGTAGATTCAGAGAAAGCTTTGGACAAAATCCAACATCCTTTTATGCTCAAAACACTATAAAAAGTGGAAATAGATGGAAAATTCCTTAAGATAGTGGAGTCCATAAACAGCAAACCTACAGCCAACATCATACTGAATGGACAGAAGCTGAAAGCATTCCTCCTCAGATTGGGAACTAGACAGGGCTATCCATTATCACCATTACTCTTCAACATATATTGGAAGTTCTCACCACAGCAATCTGGCAAGAGAAAGGAATCAAAAGAAGATATATCAGAAGGGAAGAAGTCAAACTCTCACTATTTGCAGATGATATGATAGTATACATAGAAAAGCCTAAAGAATCCAGTAGGAAGCTTCTGGAAATTAGGCAATACAGCAAGATGTCAGGCTACAAAATCAATGTACAAAAATCAGTTGCATTTCTTTACACAAACACTAAGTCCGAAGAAGAGGACATCCAGAAATCACTCCCATTCACTATTGCAGCAAAATCAATAAAATATCTAGGAATAAACCTGACCAAAGAAGTGAAAGATTTGTATACTGAAAACTATGACTCTCTGTTCAAGGAAATAGGAAATTATACAAAGAAATGGAAAGACATCCTATGTTCATGGATTGGAAGAATTAATATCATCAAAATGAGTATTCTACCCAGAGCCATATACAAATTCAATGCAATGCTCATCAACTCCTATTTAAGAGAATAGAACAAAAAACTACAACCATTTATCTGGAACCAGAAAACAACTATAATTGTTAAAACAGTCTTGAGGAAAAGAAACAAATGGAGGCATCACACTCCCAGATCTCAAACTATATTTTAAAGTCATCATAATTAAAACAGACTGGTACTGGAAGAAAAATAGTTACACAGACCAATGGAACAGAACTGAAAACCCAGAAATAAACCCCCACACCTATGGACACCTAATTTTTGATAATGGAACACAAACTATTAAATGGAGGAAGGAGGCTCTCTTTAATAAATGGTGCTGGGGAAACTCGATTGAAACATGCAGAAGAATGAAACTGAACCATTTTAACCTCGCCAGAAACAAAATTAAACTCCAAATGGATCAAGGACCTGGATTTTAGACCAGAAATTATCAAATACTTAGAGGAAAATATTGGCAGAACACTCTCCCATCTAAACCTCAAGGGCATCTTTGATGACACAAATCCAATTGCAAGGAAGACCAAAACAGAAACAAATCAATGGGACTTCATCAAATTGAAAAGCTTCTGCATAGCAAAAGAAACCATCAGCTAAACAAAGAGACTCCTCACAGAATGGTAGAAAATCTTCACATGTCACACATCTGGCAAGAGGCTAATAATAAAATATATAAAGACCTCACCAAACTCAGCATTATAAAAAGCAAATGACCCAATCCAAATGTGAGGAGAGGGTATGAACAGGATATTCACTACAGAAGAGATACATAAGGCCAACAGACATATGAAGAATTGTTCCAGGTCACTGATTGTCACATAAATGCAAATAAAGACAACAATGAGATACCACCTCCACCCCTGTGAGAATGTCATACATCAAAAATGACAGTAGCAACAAGTGTGGAGAGTCTGTGGAAACAAAGGAACCCTCCTGCTCTGCTGGTGGGAATGTAAATTGTTCCAACCCCTGTGGAGAGCATTCTGGAAAGCCTTCAAAAGGCTTGAAATGGACCTTCCTTATGACCCAGTAATTCCTCTCCTAGGAACATATCCTAAGGACTCCATAACATAAAGATATATGTACACCTGTGTTCATAGCAGCACAATTCATAATAGCCAAAAATCTGGAAGCAATCCAGGTGTCCAACAACAGATGAATGGCTGAGAAAGTTGTATATATACTCAATGGAATACTACTCAGCTATTAAGAACAATGAACTCACCTTCTCTGACCCGTCTTGGATGGAGCTAGAAGGAATCATGATAAGTGAGAAAGACAAGTATAGGATGATCTCACTCATAAACAGAAATTGAGAAAGAAGTACAGACGGGGGGAAAAAGTAGAATTTAACTGAGTTTGGAGTATTTCAGCAAAGCAAAAAAAAAAAAAAAAAGAAACTCTAGGTTGGAGGAGAGGGTAGATTTTTAACTTTACTATAGGAAGGTGGGGATAGGGACACAGATCTTTGGTGGTGGGAACAGTGTTAATATACACTACTATTAACTTATAATCTTATAAATCACTATTTACTCAATATGTGAGGGGAAAATAGATTGAAACTCTCAAACATTTTTGTGCATAGACTCCAGCTTAGGGTACATATTACTTCACTCTAAGCACTTAAGGTTTCAAATCAGTAACCTGATTGAATTTTAACAGTGGGCTCAAAATGTTATACATTTCTAATAATGACTGTTTAATTCAAATATTAAATCACCTATAATCTTAGACTAGGGAGACCAGAAGCTAGTGTGTCATTATATAAGTTACAGCTATAGGTAAATAGCATTAAATGACATAAATCATGGGAAGGTCTTGTATGATACAGCAAATCCTAATCATGGGATTTTCAAAGTAAACCAAATTGCCTAATAACTTGGTTACAATAATAACTATCTATTGCCTTCTTAAACTCCAAGACAGCAGGAACCATCCCCATTCTCTATAAAACCCATCTTTGTCCTAGTCCTAGAAACTCCGGGGCATGGCTTATCTTTCTGCACACTTCACTAGATCCATACCATATTATACTGCATCGGCTAAGCACAATCAAATCAATAAAACCAATACCACCTCGACACATTTCACTTTGGATTGTGTCCAGAGACTCTAGGTGTGGAATGTCAACCTTTCAGCTACAGCACAATGGTCAGACTGTCCCTAGCTCATAGGACTCCTCAGTCCCATATCATCTGGTGTACCTTCTAACAAAGCCACAGAACTTATAGACCAGGGCCAATGAGACAGAACCATATGCACATGTGTACTTATAAGTTAGGGGAAAATAGACACTTTAAAGCAAAAGTGTACAATAGTTTGTGGTGAACACAAACTGCTAGCAAGTAGAAAGACTTTAAAAAAATAAAAAAATAAAATGATACTTATATACCTTTCCCATATTTGGGAGCTACTCTCTGCCCTGATCCAGCTTTCTAGTCCTATTTCCAACTAGGACATCATTTCCCCAGACAATACCTCTGGTCCACCTGCATGTTAGCTGTCGTTTTCAGGCAAAAAAAAAAGTCATGGACCCCACCCCCCCTAGAATATACCTAAAATAGACTTAATTAGCTTTTTCCAAAATGGAAAACTCATCTGCTATATCATTGCCTTTAGGTTCCTGACTATTAAACAATTTGTTCTTCTTTATATCTTAATGTTTTTATCAGCCACCAAGTCTCAGGTGCTATCATGATGCCAACCTAACCTTCCCAGACAGAGAACCTCACCAATGCACCCTGGACACTCCACCTCTCCTGAGCCTTGCCCCACTAGGGAAAGATAGAGACAGTCTTGGAATATGGGTCATTCTGCCAACATCTATGTCCAGCAGATAAGCAATTACAGAAGCTAGACCTTCCACCTTATGCACCCCATAATGACCTTGGGTCTATAGAGGGATAAAGAACAGTGAAGTTTCCTCCCTAAACCTCAAGAACAACTTTGATGATACAAACCCAATTGCAAGGAAGACTAAAACAGAAACAAATCAATTGGACTACATCAAATTGAAAAGCTTTTGCACACCCAAAGAAACCATCACACAAACAGAGACCCCTCACAGAATGGGAGAAGATCTTCACATGCCATACATCAGACAAGAGACTAATCACCAAAATATACAAATAGCTCAGCAAACTTAGCAACAAAAAAAGCAAATGACCCCATCCAAAAATGGGCAGAGGATATGAACAGAACATTCACTACAGAAGAGATCCAAAAAGCTAACAAACACATGAAAAATTGTTCCACGTCACTGATTGTCAGAGAAATGCAAATAAAGACAACATTGAGATACCATCTCACCCCAGTGAGAATGGCATACATCAAAAAGCACAGAAGCAACAAATACTGGAGAGGCTCTGGGGACAAAGGAACCCTCCTGCACTGCTGGTAGGAATGTAAATTGGTCCAACCACTGTGGAGAGCAGTCTGGAGAACTCTCATGGTGCTATACATGGACCTTCCATATGACCCAGTAATTCCTCTCCTAGAGATATACTCCAAAGACTCCATAACACCCAACCAAAAAGATATGTGTATACCTATGTTCATAGTAGCACAATTCATAATAGCTAAAACCTGGAAGCAACCCAGGTGTCCAACAACAGATGAGTGGCTGAAAAAGCTGTGGTATATATAAAAATGGAATACTATGCAACTATTAAGAACAATGAACTGACCTTCTCTGATCCATCTTGGATGGAGCTACAAGGAATTACATTAAGTGAGTTAAGTCAGAAAGATAAAAATGAGTATGAGATGATCCCACTCATAAACATAAGTTGAGAAAGAAGAACATAAAGCGAATCTCAAAGCAGGATTTGACTGAATTTGGAATAGGGCACCAAAGTAAAAACCCTGAGTTCAGGGTGAGAGTGAATGTTTGGCTTCATGGGGCCGGGGGGAGGGGGATGGGATGGGTCACAGTCTTTTGGTGATGGGAGTGGGGTTTATGTACACTCCTATTAATTTTAATTCACATAAATCACTAATTAATATGAGAGGGAAAACTTGATTGAATGTCTCAAACTTTTTAATGCACAGACCATAGGCTGAGTCTTTGGTATGTTGACTCTCTTAAAAGCTTGACCAAGGAGAACAGAAGCAACCAGTGGCACAGCTATATACAAATAATGCTAAAGGACATAAATTATGGTGATTTTGTGTATGACACAGCAAATCCTAACATAGGGATTTTACAAAGTTAACCCAACTGCCAAATAATGTGATTATACCAGTAACTATCTATTGTCTTCTTAAACCCTAAGACAGCAGGAAACTCCTACTTCCTCTATAGAGCCTGGAACCTTTAGGGTGGGGCTCACTTTCCTGCATGCTTCTTTCAATTCATACCAAATGATATTGCATCCGCTAATCCCAACCTAATTGTACCACCTTAGCATGCTTCACTTCAGACTGTGTCCAGAGACATCAGGCATGGAATGTCAACCCTTCAGCATCATTACTCGGATGAGACCTTTCCTTTCATAGACCCTTTGGAATATAACTAAAATATGCCTACTAGCTATCTACAAAACAGAGACCCTACAACTCTTCATTTGCACTATTCCAGTCTTTAGGTTCATGATTAGTCAACAATTTGTTGGGCTTTATATGTTAACTCTCTTTTCAGCCACCATGTTCCAGAAGCTACCATGATGCCAACCAGACTTCCTTGAATAGACAACCTCACCAATGTGTCCTGGAGCTCCAATTCTCCAGAACCCCGCCCAACTAGGGAAAGAGAGATGCAGGCTGGGAATATGGACAGACCTGTCAATGTCCATGTTCAGCGGGGAAGCAATTACAGAAGCCAGACCTTCAGCCTTCTGCATCCCACAATGACCTTGGGTCCGTACTCCCAGAGAGTTAAAGAATAGGAAAGCTATCAAGGGAGGGGATGGCATACAGAATTCTGTTGGTGGGAATTGTGTGGAGTTGTACCCCTCTTATCCTATGGTTTTGTCAGTGTTTCCTTTTTTTTAAAGATGTTTAGAAATATTTATTTATTTCCTTTTTGTTGCCCTTGTTGTTTTATTGTTGTTGTAGTTATTATTATTGTTGATGTTGTCATCGTTGTTGGATAGGACAGAGAGAAATGGAGAGAGATGGGGAAGACAGAGAAGGGGAAAGAAATAAAGACACCTGCGGACTTGCTTTACAGACTGTGAAGCGACTCCCCTGCAGGTGGGGAGTCGAGGGCTCAAACAGGGATTCTTCTGCTGGTCCTTGCACTTTGTACCACTTGTGCTTAACTTGCTACGCTACTGCCTGACTCTCCCAGTGTTTCCTTTTTATAAATAATAAAAAAATAATAGGAAAGCTTTCAAGGGAGATGATGGGATGTGGAACTGAATATAATTCAGTGGTCGGAACTGAATATAATTGTACCCATCTTATCATGTGATCTTCTTGATTTTTTTTGTTTTATAAAGTAATAAAAATTAAAATATACTTTGAGGATTATATAAAGGGAGTTTGGTTGTGCTCTGAAATTAATACCATCTCTGATATGACCAGAGGTTGCCATGGTCTACTCTTTTTTTTGGTGGTTGTCTGGCTGTCTTACCACAAATAATGTGAAGCAGACAAACATAGATAGAAAACTTTTAAATTAAAAAAAAATCATGTTTTGGGTGCTGGTTGGTGGTTCACCTGGATAAGTGCACATGCTATAATGAACAAAGATCCATTTTTGAGCTGCCAGTCCCCACATGCAGGGGGAAAGCTTCACAAGTGGTAGAGTGCTGCAGCTGTCTCTCTGTCTCTCCTCTCTCTATTAGCCCCACATCTCTCAATTTCTTGCTGTATCTAGCCAATAAATAAATAAAGATAATGAAAAAATATTTAAAAATCATTTCTTTCCCATTTGCTTCAAATTGGATCAGACTTGATTGGGTTTAGAATACTATACTACCTCAAAACATGTCATCTAATTATGCTGAATATTTTTTTCCAATTTCAGTAATTCTTTGTGGAGGGGATGTTGATTTACAGGACTGATATTATCACGAGGGTACACTTCCACATTTATCCAAGATAGGTCTCAGTGTATTTCACCTTTCACAAAATCATTCCATCCCACCATAGGTAAACAGATCCTCAACCTACCCTGACTGCTTCTTCTTTATCTCTTCTGAGTCCCTGAATCTGCTGCAATAGACTATAGAGTTCCTTTGGGTTTCACTCTGTTTTCGCCCCTTATTTTTAATATTTTAAGCTGAAGATGTTTGAGAAAACAGCAGAAGCATAAGGTAACTTCACCTTCTCCCCTGAAAGAGGTCATAAAACCCTCCTGCCTCCCTATACTCAGGGAGTTCTCTGCTACCAATGGAAAAGGACATTCTTATCTCAGAAGAAAAAGGGACACCAAGAAGAATCCCAACAGACCCTTCTAAAATTTATTCTGTTTACTAAACTTACCCTCTTGTACCTTGTCTTATTTCTACCTGACTTTCCACTCTTCATTAAACCTAGCATTGAAAATTCAGATCAAATTATTTATTTCATTCTTATTTCCCATACGAAAATGTCTATGATATGTAAAATCAGAGTTGAAAATGTCCATACTTTCCTTCTCTTCTTAAAATATACTACTACACCGAATTATTTTTAAGGTTTTTTTTTTTAATATGAGAGAGGAGTGAGAGAACAATGTATTGCTCCATTGTGGCTAAAGGTGGCGTTGGGACTGAATCTGTGACCTCAAGCATGCATATTCTGTGTTCTAACAGGCTGAACTATTTCACCAGCCAGTGCTTTATCCACTGCTTACTCTGTGTCAGTTTAATTTTCAGACCCAGTCATTGACCCTAAGAGGGTAAATTAAGAATTTTTCCTGCTCACTTGACCCTTGGTCAATCATGCAAGTGAGCTATCTTGCCAATATTAAGTATGGGACTTAAATGTCCAGCTTGTTTTGAAGCAGGAGACGTGGAAGCCACAGGTGCATGTAATAAAGAGAACTATCATCTGGCTGCCTCTCCTAACCAACGAAGCAATCACTCCCAGCTTCTACTGTAAGCAGAAAGCCCTCTGAAGAGCAATTTATCTGTTGGGTTAATGAACAGTCTCTGTATGGCTTCCTAATATCAACTGTACAGGAAAGGCCAAGTGTAAAAGGAGTTTACTCAATACTTACCTCAAATCCCCACTGGGAGTTCTTATTTTCACATCCCAATCTACTTTATATAAACATTACACCTACTGATGGTTGTCTTATCATAGAGCACAGACCCTGTTCACTGAGCCTTTGTTCCAGTGTATGGCATGTGGAAGAGAGTACTTAAGCTTCAGAATGAAGCTCCTCTCTTGCTGTGCTGCTTCCTGCCTTGGAGAAGAAGGGCCAAGTGAGTCAGAAGTTTCAACAATTTCTTCTGTAGCTGATAATTAATGTGGTATGTGAGGAGGGCAGAAAGGACATATTTTCTCTTGAGAAGGGCCTCTTTCCCTGGGGTCTGTTGTTTCAATAAAAGCAGAACAAAGAACTACAGGAAGACAGTTTTTTTTCCCCTCTTTGGCAAACTGGAATAAAGCACCCTTAAAGGCAAAAAGTAAGAGATCACAATTCTGATTAAGTCAGGAGAGGTCATTGTATACAATCCAGAGGTCTGCAAGTGAAGAAAGATCTAGAATTAAGGGAAAGAGCAAGAACTTTGGGATCATAATATATTGAGTGATCACCACTTGTCAGCTGTGTGAATGAGCAAGTGTGTTACCTTCCTTTAGTTTAGCATCATTTCTCTCACTATAAGTGGAGTGGGGGTATATTAATGCCTTCCCCAAAGACTAATGGAAGTGCTTAAGTTAGACAATGACAGACCTCTACAAGTTCCCTTAGAACAAAGAAAGGCCTGGCAAGCAGTAATAACCAATGAATGGTGGGTAATATTATTTCTTAAAGATCACTACACATCTTAGGCATCTAATTCAAAAGTCACTATTAGCTTCATTTTAATTTAATTTATTTATTAATGAGCAAGATAGGAGGAGAGAGAGAAAGAGCCAGAAATTACTCTGGTACATGTTACTGGTGATCAAACTCAGGACCTCATGCTTGACAGTCCAACACTATATCCATTGTGCCACCTCCTGGATCATGCATTAATATCATTTTTTAGATGGCAGAAAAGGAAAGGAAGTAAAATTCAAGATTCTAGATTTGGAAGAATCCTTAAATATAGTGAACTTTCTCTGCCTTCATTACTTCTCTATTTTTTATTTACAAGTGGTATAAGAATTAACTAGTGGAAAAGAAATTACAGAAACCAGACTTTTTACCTTCTGCCCCCCATAATGATCCTGAGTCCATACTCCCAGAGAGATAAAGAAAAAGAAAGCTTCCAGTGGAGGGGATGGGATATGGAACTCTGGTGGTGAGAAGTGTGTGGAATTTTACCCCTCTTATTCTAAGGTTTTGTCTATATTTTCTAGTTTTATTTTATAAATAAACTAAATTTGAAAAAGAATGAAATACATGATTATAAGGGATCATGTGTCTGAAGAAGGAAACTATTGATACAGGCCTAAGAGTCTGGGCAATAACACAGTGGTTGAAAGTACATGTTATCATGCTCAAGGACCAAGGTTTAAGCCCCGGTTCCCACCTGTAGGGGGAGGGAGCTTCACAAATAGTGAAGCAGAGTTACAGGTATCTCTCTTTCTTCTTCTCTATCTCCCCTTTCCCTCTAAATGTCTATCTGTCCTATCCAATTAAAATAAATAAGTAAATATTATAAAAATAATTATTAAATATGATAGGCCTAGTACAGGAGTAATTTTTATAGAGGCAATATTTGAATCATTAGTTGGAGAATAAGAAAGCTATGTGAAGAAAGAAGGGGTGGGTGGAAGGAAAAAAGAACTGATGGGGCCAGATGGTGGTGCACCTGGTTAAATGCTCATATTACAGTGCACAAGCCCCTGGTCTCCACCTGCAGGAGGAAAGCTTCATGAGTGGTTAAGCAGGGCTGCAGGCCTGCCTCTCTCTCTCTCTCTCTCTCAATTTCTCTCTGTTTATCCAATAATAAATAAAAATATTTAAAAAGAAAGAAAAAACAGCTGGTGATGCACATTTCAGAAAGATTCATAAGTGTTAAAGATCCAGAAGTTGAGGAGAACATGGAAGATATGAGGATCTCAGAATAGCTACTGTCAATAGTGCAGTAGACTGTTTGTGCCCCTCTCCAATTTAAATGATGAAAGCTATTCTCACATTTTGTGGCATTCAAGGTGGAGGTCTTTGATAGGTTATTAGGTCACAAATATGGAACCTTCACGAATCAAATTAATGTCCTTGTGAAAAAGACCCAAGGACCAACCTTTACACTTCTACCATGTGACAACACAATAACAAGATGGTAGTGTATGAATTAGAAGTAAGTTTGGATGGAAGAAAACATGAATGGAGTAGATAGTTTAAAATGAGAGTGGTGTTGTGAAAATATGGAGCATGAGGGAACTTCTCTTCCCTAGGGGAAAAATACCTGTTTCATGTATGGTATTTTGATGCTAGCAGACAGTAATAAAAGAATTCTGGAAAATTGCTTTGTGGGATGTGGAATAGGGGATTACCATGGAACAAAGACATTTAAAACTATATATCAAAGGCATTCTGAAGAAAAGAATTAATAGAAGAATGGGGTAACCAATAATGGTTAAAATCTATTATTTTACAAACTAACAGCAAAAACAGGTTGTACATCAATCTCTATCTAGGACTAAGTTAAGAACTCTCTACACACAAGGTATTTATATACTTTTCCCATATTTGGGAGCTTCTCTCTGTCCTTATCTAGTTTTCTAGTTGAGAGGTAAGGGGGTGATAGAGAGGGAGAGAGACAGAGAGATAACTGTAACACTGCTTTACCACTTGCAAAGCTTTTCCATTGCAGGTGGAGACTGGGGGCTCAAACCTGGGTCCTTGTACACTGTAACATGTATGCTCAACCAGGTGTGCCACCACCAGGCAAACTTACATATCTCTGAGAAATAATGAATGTTGGTTTAAGCCACTGCATTTTTATTTTTTTTAATTTTATACATAATATCAAGTAATTGATTCTCTAACTTGTCATGGTGGTATAACTCACAAATATAACAATATATTACTATTTTTAAAAAAATAATAAAGGTTTATGAAGAAGTAAACTTTTTTTGGTATGGTTAAGTAGTCAGAAGGTATGCAATATTAAGGTAAAGTAGAATATGGTCATATGCTGTTACTGGAAGTTCTAGTTGAAATGGTCCTCTGTACCACACAAGAAAACTAGGGAAACTAAGTACCAAGGTTCCATTCACTCTAATTACATAGTTCTGTTTAGGTCCTGGAGGAAGGGCAAGAAAGCCTATAATGAAAGGAGATAAAGTCTGACTTTAAAAAAAACTTCTAATATTCTGCAGGCAGCAGAACACAATGCCTATAGTTTTCCATTCTACTTACTCAGAAATAGATATTTTAAAGAGAATGGGGAAGGTTCCTTGTGGTCTTAGGGTTTTCGGGTTTAAAAAGGCGATAGATTATTTATTATTATTATTATTATTATTATTATTATTATTATTATTATTATTATTATTATTGCCAGGTTAGTTGGGAGCTTGTTTTTTCTTTGACAATCCCATGGTTAGGATTTATTGTACTATACTTGTCCTCACCATTCATTGTCAGTTAATGATATCTATTAATAACAATATCCTAGATATTGACAGGACCAAATTATTATGATGTATTTGGTTTAAGGTTGTAGGTAACTTAGTATTTAAGGAAAAAAAAATTTTAGAAATGCTTTAACAATTTAAGCCCAGTGCCTATCTCTTCAAAAGTCAAATAATTCTGTACACTGAATCAGCCATCCAATTCACTAGTGTTAGTGGAGTCTTATGGACTGTGGTCGGCAGGCTTACTGGACAATAATTCTGTCAGTTTTCAATTCCAAGCAACTGTCTCTGAGAGCTCCAAAAGCTAAACACAGGAAAACCACACCAGCCACAGGCCTCATTAACCAATAAACCCTGATGGAAAGCAAGATCTCACACAGTTGTTTCTGGTACAAAACTCCCCCAAGGGAAGGACAGTTGTATTTAAAAATCCTATTGGGCTGACTAAAGATGCTCCCATCCTTCACAATTTGCTGCATAATATAGGTCAGGTTAGTGTTTCTATCTATAAAATAAATATCATGAGGGATATTTAGAAGACCTTGGCAAGAAAAGCAAAAGTAAATATAAAAGCACAGGCAGGAATATTTTGAGAAGTAATCTTAACTGGGCTCTGTGGAGTAGAGAATAAATTATTTACACTTGTAAGGATTCAGGGCCCACTCAGCCATTTAAGGGAGGAAGAAACCACCATCTGCTGCTCTAGCTACAAGTAACCAGCTTACAAGTTGTATGCCAAGACTTGAGCCAGAGACCAAATATATGAATCACAACCAGATATGAACCCAGAAAGTTCCACTTATGGGGTCTGTAAAGGAGGAAAAAATGTGTGCCCTTTTTAATGACAGCTGGTTCTCATTTTACAAAGCTGTCCAAAGAGAGTTTGCTCTGTTATAGAGTGAGAAGCAAGTGAACTACTTTATTATTTATTAAGAACAATGTAAAGCTTCTTTTTAAAGGTTTATTTATTTGTTTATTTATTTATATTGATAGGACTAGAGAAATTAAGAGGATAAAGAGATATAGAAAAGGAGAGAGAACTAGAGACACCTGCAGCACTTGCTTCACTAATTGTGTCACTTCCCCCCTCCCTGTAGGTGGGGCCTAGAGTCTTGAACCTGGGTCCTTGCACATGATAATATGTGCGCTGTACTGGTGTGCCACTGTTTGGCCCCAGAACTACTTTATTTTTATCATACTTCCTTTGTGAAATCCACCCAACCTGGACAAAGGAGAGTCTGCAGTAACTGATTCCTTTATCTGGGGACACAGAAGAACGTCTAACTTCCTTTTTAAAAAGCACATTAAAAACATATTTATTTGCTTTATTTTAATGAGAAAGAAAGAGACACCAGATCACTGCTCAGCTCTGCTTTATGGTGGTTCTGAAAACTGAAACTGTGATTTTGGAGCCTGATGCATGAAAAGTATTTTTGCATACCCATTATGCTACCTGTGGACATCTAGTTTCTAATTAATCAGTTTATGCTTCCTCTATTCACAAGAGCAAAATAGATACTTAATCTCTTATTACCAGTTTGCCTAGCCAAGAGTATGAAAAAAGAAAGTAGTTCACTTGTTTCTCACTCTGTAACAGAGAAAGCTTTCTGGACAGTTGTGAAAAATGAGAACTAATAATCCCAGCTATCATTAATAAAAGCACACTTTTTTCTCCTTCTCTTCCATGTCCGGTAGATCTTTCACATTTGCCTTTTCTTCAGATATATCTCTTCTAAAATCTGATTTTGAAAGAGTCTGTGACCAGAGAATCCCTCTGCTCTGGCTTATGTGGTCAATCCTGTGCTCGATCAGCTGATACCCCCTCCATTTACCCAGGTACATCCCTTGGTTTGTGCTGCTTCTCTTCCATTTCACTGGTATTCCTGATGTTTCGTTCACTCATGATTTGCTTACTGTTACAGCCTGTAAGGTTCCCAACTTCTATTTTTCCTTGGACTTCTTTTTCATGTTGCATTCAGGCCACTTCTTTAGATACCATTTTAAGAATCAGTTAATCTTTCTTTCTCACTTCCTTCCTTCCCTTTCTTTCTTATGCTTTTTATTTTCTTTTTTTTTCTTTTCTTTATTTATTCCCTTTTGTTGCCCTTTTTGTTTTATTGTTGTAGTTATTCTTATTGTCGTTGTTGTTGGATAGGACAGAGAGAAATGGAGATAGGGAAGACAGAGAGGGGAAGAGAAAGAAAGATCCTGCAGACCTGCTTCACCGCTTGTGAAGCGACTTCCCTGCAAGTGTGGAGCTGGGGCTTGAACCGGGATCCTTACACTGGTCCTTGAACTTTGCGCCACGTGCACTTAACCCGCTGCGCTACTGCCTGACTCCCACTTTTTATTTTCTTAACATTTGATTTATTTATTACATAGAGACAGAAAGATACAAAGAAGCAAGGGGGGAGATACAAATGGAGAGAAAGAAAGACATCTGCAACACTGCTTCACCGTTTGTGAAGCTTCCTCCTGCAGGTGGGACCAAGGGCTTGAACTTTGATCCTTGTGTCAGCTCTACCAAGTGCACCACTCCTTGGCCCCCTCACTACTCTTGTTTTCTTTGCTCTTTTAAAATATTTTATTTATTAATGAGAAAGATAGGAGAGGGAGAAAAAAATTAGACATCACTCTGGTACATGTGCTGCCAGGGATTGAACTCAGGATCTCATGCTTGAGTGTCCAATGCTTTATCCACTGCGCCACCTCCTGGACAACTCCAATTTTTGTTCAAGGAGTGAGAATGCTTCCTGGTTTTAGTTTTCTTTTCTTTTTCCTTTTCCCCCCTTTAGATACAGAAGGAGAAAGAGAGAGAGAGAGAGAGAGAGAGAGAGAGAGAGAGAGAGGGAGAGAAAGAGAGAGAGAGAGAGAGTGAGAGATAGAGAGAAAGAGAGAGAGGGCATACAACACTGAAGCGTCATTCAATGCACTGGGTCATGCATATGGCAAAGTGGTACATTTCATTCATACATATGGCAAAGTGGCACACTACCCAAGTGAATTATTTTTCCCACCATGGGCTCTGATTTTCTATGGCACCAAAGCAGCAGTCATGTTACTTATTTGTTTGTTTATTTTCCCTTTTGTTGTCCTTGTTGTTTATCATCATTGTTGTTATTATTGTTGTTGTTGCATAGGACAGAGAGAGATCGAGAGAGGAGGGGAACACAGAGAAGAAGAGAGAAAGACAGACACCTGCAAACCTGCTTCACCACCTGTGAAGCGACCACCCTGCAGGTGGGGAGCTGGAGGCTCCAACAGGGATCCTTACTCAGTCCATGTGCGCTTAACCCACTGTGCCACCACTCAGCTCCCAGCAGTCAAGTTATAATAGCCTCACTTACTGTGTCAACTGTCAACTTCAGACTGCTACCTGGTATACTAGTACCCACATTTGAGGCTTTGCTCAAACGATTTCCTTTTCTTGGAGTGGTCATTGAGACTTGTGCATTGCAACATGTACACTCAACCAGGTGTGCCACCATATGCCCCCCATGTGTTTTTATTTTTATTTCCACCAGGGTTATTGTTGAAGTGCTGTGTGGAGACTATGAATCCACCACTCCCAGCGAACATTTTTTTCCATTTTATTTTTCTTCTAATTTTTTTTGATAGGACAGAAAGAAATTAGGAGAGGAGGGGGAGGCAGAGAGAGGGAGAGAAAGACAGACACCTGCAGACTTGTTTCATCGCTTGTGAGATGTCCCTCCTGCAGGTGGGGAGCCTTGAGCCCAGGTCCTTGCACCACTCCATGTATGAATAGACAGCTTCAAGTGCTCATATCCCCATGAAATTGTTCCCAATAATACGAACAGGCTGAATTTAAATGTAATTAAGAATAAACAAATGGAACAATAGCAAAAATAAGATTAGTAAGATACCCAGTCTTCTCGCTGCTGGGTTATTGATGAATTCCAATGCTTTTTTTTTTTTAACCCATATACCTTTCATATTCCAACAGGAACCATTTAAATGCAGGATGGCACTCTCTTTTTTCACTTCTTAGTGATTTTCAACTGTGGCAGTTATTAGAATCATCCAGGGAACTTTTAAAGCACTGGGTATCTAGTATATACTCTAAACCACTAAGTCAAAATCTCTGGGGGGTGATGAGTTCCATAGATCAGTATTTTAAAAATTGTTATGAGTAATTACAAGGTTGAGGACCACCAATACAAATAACCACTTCAATCTCCTGCCAAGTTTCTCCCATCTTCTACTTCTTCATATTATACCATATTGTACTGCTGTTTTAAGAATGCAACACACACACGCGCACACGCACACACACCATTTTAAATAAAACAGATAAGGGTACCAACCAGTTAAATGCACATATTACCAAGTGCAAGGACCTGGGTCAAGGCTCTCCACCTGCAGGGTGACACCTCACAAGTGGTGAAGAAGGTCTGCAGATGTCTATCTTTCTCTCCCTCTCTCTCAATCTCCCCCTCCTCTCCTAATTTCTTTCTGTCCTATCAAAGAAAAATTAGAAAGAAAAAAAAAAAGGAAAAAAATGGTCATTGGGCCCTTGGGTCCATACTCCCAGAGGGATAAAGAATATGAAAGCTATCAGGGGAGGGGATGAAATACTGAGATATGGTGGTAGGAATTGTGCAGAGTTGTATCCCTCTTATCCTATGGTTTTGTTGATGTCTCCTTTTTTAAATAAAAAAAAAATGGTCATTGGGAGTGATGAATTCATAGTGACACTACAGAGCCCCAGGAATAACCCTGGCGGCAAAAGTAAAAATTAAAATTAAAAAAACACTTGGGAGGCATGTGGCGGCACACCTGATTGAGTGTACTTGTCGCAATGCACAAGGACCCAGGTTCAAGTCCCCGGCCCCCACCTATAGGGGGAAAGCTTTGCGAGTGGTGAAGCAGGGCTGCAGGTGTCTCTCTGTCTCTTTTCCTCTCTATTTCCTCCTTCCCTCTCGATTTCTGATTGTCTCTATTCAATAAATAAATAATAAAATACTTAAAAAATAAAAAACATTCCCACCAGCAGCACAGAAGGGTTCCAGATGCTAACATGATGTTAACCGGACTTCTCTGGGCAGAGGACACCACCAATGTGTCCTGGAGCTCTGCTTCCCCAAAGCCCTGCCCCACTAGGGAAAGAGACAGACAGGCTGGGAGTATGGATTGACCTGCCAATGCCCATGTTCAGTGGGGAAGCAATTACAGAAGCCAGACCTTCCACCTTCTGCATCCCATAATGACCCTGGGTCCATACTCCCAGAGGGATAAAAATAAGAAAGCTATTAGGGGAGGGGAGGGGATCTGGAGTTCTGGTGGTGGGAATTGTGTGGAGTTGTACCCCTCTTATCCTATGTTTTTTTTTCAGTGTTTCCTTTTTATAAAAAAATTAAAATATAATAAAACACACGGACTATATAGTAATATGGCATGTTTAAACATAAATTTCGTATGTGTATTAGTTTTCCATTGCTATATAACAAATGTCTCCAAACTTTACAAACTTAGTAGTTTAAACTTAACAGATTAGAGCACCACAGATGCATTAAGTCCTACTTTCCATGAGCCAGGAATTTGAGCATGGTATAACTAGGCCCTCAGCTAAGGGTTTACTTATTTTCCAGAGTAGTGCACAACTTTGGCTTATGGTGGTGTGTGGGACTGAACCTGTGACTTCTGAGCCTCAGTTATAAATGTTTTTTGTACAACCATTATGCCACCCCTCCCACATGCCCTCCTCTTTTTAAATGTAAGTTCTATTATCAATTGGTCATGGTGAGGTCTATAGGTCAGAGTATTATTGCCATTAAAAAGATGGTTTATTACTACATATCCCAAGAGGAGTGCAGAGTATCTGAAAGGCCCATGAGGTGAAACACAGTTCATCAGGAAACAAGGAAAGCATGGGCAAGAGCCTTTACTGTTTATATGGAAAAGCTGAGGAAAGTCAGATAAACAGACTTAGGAGATTAATTTGAATGATTTTAGGGATATAGTTGGTTCTAGGGTATAGGAGCTGTAACTAGACTGTCTGATATCTGAACCTGAGATGATTAGGGCAGAGAAATACTGACTCCTAAATGGCAAGGGTCAGATACAAAGATTGTCAAGCTATGGGTATTGGTTTGATTGGTTTGGTTGTGAAAATCACCTCCTTGTGCAAGTCATTTACTATCTCCAAGAACTGGTCAGTCTTGGGAGGCCCATTCAGTCCTCAGAGAACAGGCTTCAGAAAAGAGCATCAAAAACACAGTAAATAAGTAAATAAATAATAAAACTAAGGAAGGAAGGAAGTTAATTTACTTGCTGTGTTGATATCACAGTATTAGTCAGGACTGTGAGCCAAGCTCACTGACTCTCGAATGAATTCAGTTCCTTGTGGCTGAAGGCTGAGGCCTCCAACTTCTTGTGGACTGACTGTTGTTGGATGCCACTGTCAGCTCCTATGGACTGCTTTCAAGTTGAAGCTACATGGCCTTCTCACAGCAGAAAAATTTAATCTTTGCAGTCAGCTGCAGTTCTTATGTAATGTAACACAATTATAGGTGTGATCGTCTTCTTACCTTTGCCTTGTAACACAACTTAGTCCACAATCAACAGGAAGGAATTACATAGAGCATATAGGATGCGATCTTGGAATCTATAATATGAAATTCTTTATATGTATATATTTGCACGGGAAAAAAGTTTGGAAGATGTTGACCATAATAACCTATATCAAGTGCTTCCAGATGATATTCTCCTTTTAGATGCTAATTTTTGTTCTGTGAAGCATATATATTGCTTGAGAGGCAAGGAAAAGTGAAGAAGCTTTCATTGCTTCCTGAACTAAGCATAAACCTATTTTGTGAAAATGTTTTTCATAATTTTAATTATGTTCAAGAGTGCATCTTCCAATACCCCTTTGCAGTGGTGCTATATTCAAGCCAAATTAATATTCTGGTTTACATTTAATGTTGTGCTTTTCTACCGGTATGACATATTCATATTACTTCACTATTTCAGTCAAAAATCCTATCTGGTCCTCAAGGTCCATTTCTGTCTCTTCTATGAATTCATTACTGATCCCACCAGTCATGAGGTGCTTCTTCTTGCTTTTGAAATCCCTGATCATAGATATTAAGCTTCTAGACCCTTGAGATTATACTACTTACGTTCTACCATAGACTTTTGCTACTTTCTAGTTCAGAAGTCTAGGATAAATTACTTGACCTTTAAAAATTATGTATAATTATTCAGATGAGATAACACAACTAAGGAAAGAGAGACTTTCAGTCTTAATCGAAGGGAAGAAAAAGACTTCCTAGCTTATTTCCACCCTAAAATCCCTATTCTCATTAGCTCTATTCCTACTTTTTGGTTCTTGTCCATTAGCCATTTTGTTCTGCTTTATATATTAGTTCTTTTTAGCCACCAAGTTGCAGATGCTATCAAGATTCCATCCTGACTTCTCTGGACAGACGACCAGACTGAAGTGTCCTGGGACCTACCCCACTAGGGAATTGTACTCCTGTTATCTTATAAGTTAGTAAATCAATATTAAACCACTAATAAAAATAACAAACTAAGGGGGGCAGCCTCTAACTAGGGAAACAAGCACATTTCTCCCCCTATTGGGGTTAGTTTCATAATCTGTGACATGACAGGGCTAGACTACATGTATGGACTGCAACTTTTTTAAACGCCATGAACTTATGTTACACAGTAAAATCTTATAAAAGTGCAAAGTGTTGCCACTGGTTGAAAGAAGCAGAAGTAAGAAACACAGAGTAGGAGCTTTTGAGACACTTTGCTTAATCATGAATTTTGGAGGCTCACTGTTTGGGTACACAACCAAGCTAGGTAAAAATAAAAGGTCCTTTCCAGCTCTAACGTTCAGTAATTCATAAACAAGACAAATTACTCTTAGAATTTATAGTGCATTTTCTTTTCCCCTGATAAAAACAGAAAGATCATCTTCTAAGTCAGGCCATGCTAGACCTGCCCTATATTTTTACGCCAGTTCATAGCTCAATTTGTACTCTTAACAAGTGTTCATAATAATATATAACAGTAAAGACTTGCTATGTGCTGTGTGTTCAAAAAGAATGTTTACCTTAAAATGAAATTCTCTTTTAACCACAGGGTGGACCTCTGGAGTTTTTACAAGGAAGCAAGTCTCAAAGACCATCACTCTAGTCCCTTTAGTATTTAAAGACCATTGTGCAATCTGGTATACTTGATTACTGGGGATGACAGGATGCAATACTTTATAACTGCAGCACTTAAAAATGTCCTTTAAAAAGCAATTACAGAAGCCAGACCTTCCACCTTCTACACTTCATAATGACTCTGGGTCCATATTCCCAGAGGGATAAAGAATAGGAAAGCTACCAGAGGATGGGATGGGATACGGAGTTCCGGTGGTGGGAATTGTGTGGAGTTGTACCCCTCTTATCCTATGGTTTTTGTCGGTGTTTCCTTTTTATAAATAAAAATTTTAAAAATCTACTGTGCAAATAGTATACAAAATAGCAAGAATGTATCAAACATGACCTAAGGAAAAAAAAAAAAAACAGAACTTGGGAAGAGGGTAGAGTCTCCTTTATAGAGGGTGATAAGAGAGGAAGATTATTTTTTATAATTTGCTGTTTGAAAAGACGTCCTGCTAATACAAAACAATGTCTGAAGAAGGACCATACTTGATAAATGTGAGGTGAAGAAACTCAAAATACAAAGGCTGAAGCATCATTATTAACATGTTAAGTAGGTCTATTGCCCTGTTTATTGATTTCTAATACTATACTATTGCCCTATGTGTCTGGGAGAGAACAGATAGCCCTTGTGCTATAGTTAGCTGGGTTTTGTTTGTTTGTTTTGTCACCAAGATTATTTCTGGGGCTTATTTCAGCACAATGACTTTACCACTCCAGATGGTCATTTTTTTCTTTTGTTTTATTTCCCATTATATTATACTGGATAGGACAGAGTGGAGTTGAAAGGGGAAGAAGAGATAGAGAGGGAAAGAGAAAGCTAGATATCTGCAGATCTGCTTCTCCACTTGTGAATCATACTCCTGCAGGTGGGGAGCTGGGGGCTTGAACCCTGGTCCTTGAGCATGGTGATATGTGCACTTAACCAGGTGTGCTACCTCCTGGCCCCTTGTGCTTTAGGTTTTATTGAAAAAGATACAAAGGCCTAAAGTGGAAATTACCTCTTTGTATATATAGTACTGATGAAATGACATGATTTTTTTTTCTCCTCAAGGACTGGGCAAAAAAAAATCTCTTTGATTTACTTCATTTGGGGAAAATTCACTCTCTAAGACCAAACATTTCACAGACCAGGAGATAACTAGTTCAAAGAACTTTATGATTTCTGAACCAATAAAAAAGAGTGGTTAAAAAGACGATAATGTGTTAACAAATATGTACAATTTATGATATTAATAGACATTAACAGCTCAGGTTTTTATTCCAACCATTTGGTAAGTCATAGTCAATAAGGAGGTTGTCAAAATAAATGGAACTCAGTTATCCTTTTGGAAGATCAAGATGCATCAATATTACCAATCTTCAAATCATGTCTCTATGACTAAAAAGAATTTAACCCTCACCTTCATCTGGAAAAAAGTTCCAACTGTTAATATCAATTATTTGGGGGGGGGTTGAAAACAGAAGCCCTATTCCATGAGTTATCTTTACTTTATACCAACTCTTTGTCTTCTACTCCATTTTCTCCAAACTATGAGGTCTTGCTGACAAAAAAAAAGTACCTGATAAATGGTATAAGGTCAAGTCAGAAAACACCTGTTTTTTGTGTTTGTTTTATTTTAAAATATTTATTACTTAATTTTATTGGGGGTGATGGTTTACAGTATAGTCTTTAACACATGGGCACAGCTTCTAATCTCCCTTTGATTGGTGCCTAGGAGACACACTGACCCTCAGTATTCCTTCATCTTGTCCCTTTCCCTTCTTCCCCAGAGTCCTTTGCTTTGGTACAATATGCCACACCCAGTCTAAGTTTCACCTCCCCACTTCCAACTGTCCCAGAGAGTATACTCGTGTGCCCGATGAGAAATCAAATTAGAATAGAGTAAATCATTGAATACCTTTACTGAATCTACTCCATCTTGACCTCTGTAGACAGATTTCCAGTAGGAGAACTCAAGGGGAAACAGTCTACCCCTGGGGTCATAATCTGGTGTCAAATGAGCACTAGAAGCTCCATCCCAACTTGTTCCTACGGAGCATTTCCTTAGGTTGTTTATTTGCTATACAAACTCCTATCTAATTTGTACTTTTAAAAAATCACTATTATTTGATGTAAAGAATAATTATAATTATGGGATGATGCTGACAATAAAGAATCAGTGTGATTATAGGGCAGAGCTTATATGGAGTGTGTGTGTGGGGGGGGTAAAATGTCATACTGCAATGTCTGAGCAGAAGGTTGTTAAAGCAATCAAATCTGTTAGAAACTGGGAAATTCCCAGACATGACTCCCTGCAGATATATTATTATTATTATTGTGTCTGAGTTGCTCAAGACAAAACATAGAGCTAGTGTAAAATGTTCTGTAGGAACATACAGTGATTCTGTGTTCGTATGGTACCTTGAAAGGACTGCCATTTTCAGCAATTATTTGTTGCCTGACAAAAACAGATCAGTGTCATGCCCATCTATGACTTTTTTGAAAAGTATGATATCCATTTGGCATTATGAAAGTAATACCGCCAGGAATGATAAAAGGCTGTTCAAAGTGTTCAATGAGTTGTAATGACCAAACTATTTGAGATTTAGTAATAGTTACATGGCTAACCAAAAGAAATTCTGGGTAAGAGTTGCATGGGACCTAGAAAAGATCATATCTAGCAGGTACTAATATTTTCTCTATCATTTGTAGCCAAGTCAAATTCTAACAAGTACAGGGCTTATCTCTGATTTATTTGTAACAGTTTCTGAATTTAATAGAGACGCGAAGATCTTAAAAGTAATTAAGCACTTGGATTGTGCCTGAGAAATGTCTAATACCTAGATAAAAACTGAAAACACAATAATTTCCCATGAGAAGAGTCGTATTTACGCAACCAAATCAACTCCAGCTGGTGCCAATTTGTAAAATACAGTGCATTTTTTTGTTTACTGTGATTCATTTCTCATTCATAGGATTCATACACACTTTTGAAGAGGAAAGTACTCAGTAATTTTTTCTGAACATATCCTGTAACCAAGTACTTAGTTAAGTACTTCAGATACATGTAAGTTTAGGTAGAGGTACAAGCCTTGATCAACTGTTCACAAGTCATATGAGGAATCCTTTATCTAGATAAGATTCTTTGTCATGTGACTAGTCATGAATTTGGCTAAGAGGCTTAATGCTAGCTTTAAAAAATAAAATCTCATCTGCTGTTTTATTTTTTTTCCTTTTAGTTAGGGAAAATACCTTTTCAAACCACAGTTCTGTGGTGAACCATGTAATTTATATGTTCAGTAATAAGGAAATTTATGCATTCAGGGTAAAGAAGCTTCTCCTGGAGCAAGATGATCACACAAATTTAAAGCTTACTGGGTTGTCTGGAAGGTGGCACAGTGAATAAAGCATTGGACTCTCAAGCATGAAGTCCTGAGTTCAATCCCCTGCAACACATGTACCAGAGAGACTTCTGGTACCTTCTCTCTCTCCTACCTTTCTCATGAAAAATAAATAAATAAATAAATAAAATATTTAAAGAAAAAAAAAAAGCTTACTGGTAGCCAGCGAAATAACTCACTTGGATAGGGTGCTGCTTTTGACACCTTTACAAACCAGGTATAAGCCTGCCCCCTACTGCGCTAGAGAAAGCACTGATGCCATGGTCTCTTTTATTCTCTCTCTCTGCCTCTAAGCTTCTAGTATAGATGATTATGACAAGGGAAGCAACAATTCCCTAATTAAAAAGAAATAAATAAAATATAATTAGTTCCTGAATAATGTTCATATTTTAGTTCTCTATGAATCACTATAAACTTAGGAAAACAACTTACTCAAAGTTAGGATTCTGCTTCTAGTGGAGTGCTGGAACTGACCAGCACTGGCTTGTACTGATAAGTACTGGTCCACAGGAATCAAACACATTGATGGTTTGAAGGAAGCTTTCTATGGGCTACCCGGTTAATAATCCTTAGAGAACATCAGGATCCTTTAGAAATGCTGTTTCGGGAGTTGGGCTCCCCACCTGCAGGGGAGTTGCTTCACAGGCTGTTAAGCAGGTCTGCAGGTGTCTTTCTCTCCCCCTCTCTGTCTTCCCTTCCTCTCTCTATTTCTCTCTGTCCTATCCAACAACGACAACATCAATAACAGCAACAATAAGAACTACAAAAATAAAAAACAATAAGGGCAACAAAGGGAAAAAATAAATAAAATAAAATAAATGCACAGCTTCAGGTCTAGAACAGGATAGCAGAGAACCTAGAGGGGGTTGTATTATGTGGAAAACTAAGAAATGTTACGCATGTCCAAACTATTGTATTCATTGTCGACTGTAAAACATTCATCCCCCAATAAAGAAATTTTAAAAAGAAGAAGAAAGAAATGCACACCACTTCCCACAGGTGAGAATAAAATCAGCAGAGTTCTAGTAGATTCTTAACTAACTTTTCTGGGAAAGTGGACAGGACAGAACCTGCATTTTCTAGCATTTACAGACATGCATATTGTGAGTATTTCTCTAAGGACTGCTAACCAAATATCCCATAGAAAGCTTCCTGTGGCCTTTACTTAGTCCAAAAGTGGGTTTTTAACTAAACAGAAGATATAGCTAGGGAGATGTTAATCTACATATTGGAAAACTTTGGTTATACCTTCATTTAAGAATGCCTTTTACTGTGTGACAACTGAATTAACTGAAAGAAAGCTAGACGAGGAAACAAATGACTCTCATGTTTACTGACCATAAAAACTCAAACAAAGCCACCAATATCTCTGAGCCACATTTTTCTAGTATACAAAATAGGACTACTAGTAGAAATATCTAATTTACAAAGGTGGTAGTAGTGGTGTGGGATATACATATCTGTATTATAATCACCCAAGATAATGTTTAAGTGTGTATCAGAAGCCAAGAATAGTAGCAATTTATTTAGGTACAAAGTCTAATTTAGATTTTACCACAATTCCATAAATTTGGAATTATTAAAACCCAACTCTGATCTTACAACTGTGTCCAAAACAATAGATTACATGGCTAAGTACATGTTTATTGATACTGATAAACCCTTATATTTATAAATAATTAAATTTAGTCTTCATAACAACCTAGTGAATAAGCAAAGTAAGTGTTCATAGCCTTAACTAAGACTCAAACTAAGCCTCTAGCTAATAGGTAGCTAAGTAGAGAGTAGAATGAAGCCCTTTAAACTCTTCGTTCTGTGTTCTGCTTCCTGTGTGACTTAGGTCATAATATAATTCTGCTTCTAGTCTTTGTTTTCTTGATCCTGTGGTGACCAATTTATCCCAGTTTGCATAGGCATTTCCTAACGTTAATACTTAAAGTTCCAAGTTCTTGGAAACTTCTAAGTGCTGGTAAAATAGGATAATTCTCACTCTACTTGCTCTTGCCCACCCACTCATTTATAGAATTTTCCCAGGTCCCTTCCCAAGAAACCTGTCCAGCTCCCCTAACCTTAACCACTTGGCCACTTCAGTCCTCTATTCCTTCTTATCATGTTCCTTATGGATATTTCCATAGTGTCTCTGTCTCTGTCTCTTTCTGTATCTCTCTCTCTCCTCTCCTCTCCTCTCCTCTCTCTCTCTCTCTTCTCTCTCTCTCTGGCTTCTCTTCATCTGCCTATTCAATGCTTCCCCATACTTCTACCTCTTAGTGATAACTACAGATAACTTTCTCATTCTTTTGGTTTTTTATAGTTGGATTAGCGTTATAATTATTATAAACTTATAATTATACTGTATAAATATTTTTTCATAGTTCTTACTTAATATCATAAGCATTTCTGAGTCATCCTTCAAAGAAACATCAGGTTAATGAGTAAATAATATTCAACTGCAAACAACAGATCATATTTCTTTACTTAGCCACTCCCTGATTGTAAGCCATTTATGATTTCCCTTTTTTTACTGTTATAAAATAGAGCTCTGATGAAAATCTTCATTCATAAATCTTTCTGTACAGTTTTGATTATTCCCTTCAAGTAAATGTGTAAGAGTGGGATTACTGAGTCAAAGCCTACAAAGACTTGTAAAGTGATTGACTCATACTGCCAAAGTGCAGAGAGGATTAATTGGCAAGGGAAATTGCCAACATTTATTTTAGAGACACATTTAGAAATGGTTTGTACAATATCTAGGAGATTGTGGAGCTTCATCATATGAATGACCGTGGAGAGATTTTAGATTATTTTGGAAACAGTTTAAAATTAAAACCTAAGAAGGTGAAAAATATAAATAAAAATTAGTTCATGTGAATCGTACTGTTTAATATAGATTGAATTTTATATTTAGGTTAAATCAATTACACAGAGTCCTCTTGTAGCTACAGTGTAGAGAGCTTATTGGTGACAATTATAAAAAAACATGAATTATTTTGTTATTTTTTAAAAGATTTATTTATTTCTGAGATAGAGACAAGGAGACAGAGACTGAGACCACAGTATCACTCTGGCACATGGATGCCTGGAACTAAACTCAAGATTCCATGTTTAAGAGTCCAAATCTTTATCCATGGCACCATCCCCGACCCTTAATTTTGTTATTTAGAAGTATTGTATTTCTACTGAAATTGTCCATTTGCTAATGTAAAAACCTTTGGTCTGAAACATAGCTCTGATGATAACTGTTCCTAAGGAAGCAATCTTTGTATGTTACTTCTAGAATGGCATTTGCAATAAAAAGTGGGCACCATTTATTCGACCACTCAGTTTATTTGCCACTGACCACTAGAGGGGAGAAATATTTAGAGGTGGCACAGAGACTCTGCCCTGCAACAGAGCTAAAGTGCTAAACAGAGGTCATCCACTGGACAGTCACACTGCTGAACTATTTCCATGCAAAAACGGGTCCATCTCTAAGAACTATTGCTATTTAATTTACCCAGAGATCATAGAGCTCTTTAAGGGACAATGAGGTCATCTTCTACTTCTTATATTTCCTTTATGGTTTTATATTTATTTATTCTTAATGAGATAAAACAGCTGATAGATAGATAGATAGATAGATAGATAGATAGATAGATAGATAGATGGATAGATGGATAGATACCAAAGAACTGATCAGTTCTGGCATAGGATGGTGCCATGATGCTGGGAATCAAACCTAAGACCTCTGGAGTCTTGAGCATACAAATCCTTAGCTGTAACGTTTTGAGGTATCTCCCAGGCCCTTTTTGCATTTTTCTTCTTTTTTGGAGGTTGAGAGAAGCAGATAAGAAACTTAATTGTTGAGGTGTTGGAGTACTTATTATATTTGTAACTTCTGAAAATTAAATTAAAACGAAATTCTTGGACATGTATATGGGGCAAAGTAAATCACATCATATTCCTCCTTCCACATAGATGTAAAAATGATGATCATTGGTTCAATAGTTCTCTAGTTCTGCAGCAAGATTTTTTGTCATTGAGATCATCTTTACCCACATGTATAAGTCTCCAAGTGTGTGCCCTACTACCACTACCATTACCACTTCTTCTCCTTCTAGCGTTTGCCAACCATTACCACTACTTACTACTATTGATTGCACTTTTGTGTTCAGGGTGGCATTATGACAGTATAGGTTCTTTTGACTACCTGAAAAGAGAGTATCACTATGAAATCTTTTGTAAATTGAAATGCCACAAAGCAAAGAAATGATCACCATTAATTTATGTGGGGAAAAAAACTGAGCATCCCTAGACCCTTCCCCAAATAACCAAAGCACAAGAATTAACACATAAAACCTACAATCACACTTACATGTGTAAGACGGTGTAATAAGCATGCAGTCTTCATAAAATACTTAGCGGGAAAGAAGTTTGGCTTCTTTAAGGTGCCCACTGCCTCTAGAATGACTGCTGCACAAGCCCCCACTAAACACTGTGCTCCCTTTGGTCTTTGTTCATATAAGTAAAGCTGCTCTTCTGCTTTCCTTCAGTTAAGTTACACAGGAACTTAGTTACACAGGAACTAAGATAGGCCCTTCAGCAAAGTGAAGTCACATAATACGAACTTTCAAAAAATGAGCAATACAAAGTTAGGGGCAGGTGTACTCAAAGGAGAGAGGTGTGGAATTTAATCCCAGTTTCACAACTTTCCAAATCTGTGACTCTTGGTTTCCTTAATTTTTAAAGTGGAATGGATGCTACTACTTATTTTGTAAAATGACTGTAAGCATTAAAAGAGATGATTAATGCAAAGCAAATCCATTAGCTAAGTATTTGCTATATGATTACTGTTTAACTGATGACAATTACTGTTACCTCTGATATTTCTTTTTTGTGATGAGGCAGCCTGATAGCTGGACCTCTGCCGATAGCTTGATCTGCTTGATGAAATGAAATCCATTCAAACTTTAAAACATATAGCCTGGCATGAAATCTATATGGCAGATTCTCATTCTCAACCTGATAAACCTAAAATAGTTAATGGTTATACACTCAGCTGGATTGGGGAATTCGGCCTCTTTCTCACAACACTGATCTAGAGAAGATGAATTTAACCTGACACAATGGAATGCCCAACTATGCTAAATCTCCTCCAGGTCAAATGAAGTGTCTCTCTCTCTCTCTCTCTCTCTCTCTCTCTCTCTCTTCCTCCCTCTCTCCCTCCCTCTTTTTCTTTGATGCTTTTGTAGATTTTTAAAGAGGAAAATGCTATGAGTTCTGTGAGAAAATCAGTCAGAGATTTAATGCCAAAAGTGATCTTTATGCTTTTAGTTGATTAAACTGGCAAGAATTTGCAAGAACTATTTAACTTGATGGTATAGTACCTGGCACACTTTCATACACTTTCTTGTGTAATAAATGTTTACTGATCAAAGTTTGCCTTATGGGCAGGCAGCCCAGGGAGTTTCTAGGCCATATAACTCAATTTATACTCTGTAGTCCCCATTCTATACATTTAGTTCTGCCACCAAAATTACTGCCACCATTTTTTAGCATATACTTTGTTTCAAGGCATTGCATTAAACATTTAGCATGTACATTCAATTTAGCTCTCATAGTGGCCCTGTGACATGCATACTATTATTATTTCCATTTCTGGGTTGAGGAAACAAAGACTCACAGGGTTAACAGCTTACTGAAACACATTTAGTATGCAAAAATCAGACTCAAATTTAAAATGAAGCTTGATGCCAGAGATTTATTCATATCACAATATGATTATGTCTTACTAGTAAAAAAAAAAAGTAGCCCTAATAAGGTACAACACATTAAGCTTTTATAAATCTTTTCAAACTTAAGTCTAAATTAATGTCACTAGATAATAATAGATTTTAAAGGAACACATGTGTAATCTTGATTATGGTGTGAAGAAAGCATGGGCAAGAGAATGGAGGTTGCTAGGGACACCGAAGTCATCAGTCCCCTGAAGGGCAAAGGGAAGCATGACAGAAAGTGGAAGAGAAGAAAACAAAAGTTATAACTTTTCCCAGTGGTGTTCCTATTAGTGAAAATGGCCTAGAACCATGGAACAGAGGCATGCCTTTTAGGGAGCTAGAAATAGATGTATGGGTTTGGGGATCCGAACGGTGTGCCTTTAGCTCACACTTAAATTCTGTGGGAATGTGGTACATGGTACATCACTTAATAGTTATCAGTTGATCTCATCTATAAAACTGTGGTTAAAATTAAATCTTATTTTCCAAGGCTATTATGAAAATTCATTGAGACAGGGTGATGAAATGTTCTGGAATTAGGCACTTGTCAAATTGGTCAACCCTTTAAAGGTACTCAAAACTACTGAACTGTAAACTTCCAAAAATGAATTTTGGGGAGGTGTGGCTATAGAGTGGGAGCCATTTCAGATTGTGCTGCTGCTAAAGTAGAAAGAAACAACTAAAAATCACCTGAAAACTCAACAAAATACAACCAGGATCTCTCCAGAAACTCGCTAAGCTACAGCCACCAAGTTGTAGATGCTACTCTGATTTTAATCCTGAACTCCCTGGGCAGATGACCTTACCCATGTGTCCTGGAACCCTACTTCTCCAGAGCCCTGCCTCACTAGGAAAAGATAGAAAAAGGCTAGGAGTATGGATCGACCTGCCAATGGTTATGTCCAGCAGAGAAACAATTACGGAAGCCAGAAGTTCCACCTTCTGTACCTCATGAAGAATTTTGATTCATACTCCCAGAGGGATAAATATTAGGGGAAGATGACCAGAGGTGCTCTGAATTCCAATTCCATGAGGAACCAGAGAGAGAAGAGAAGAAATAAAAAGGGGTAGCGGGAAGGACTCTCAGAAGTAATAGGTGTGACTTAGAAGGGCAGAGAAGGAGGACTACAGAAAATAATGGACAAATATATATATATATATATATATATATATAGAGAGAGAGAGAGAGAGAGAGAGAGAGATAGATATAGAAATAATAGCCAACCCTTATCTGTGATATTAGGAGAATTAATGCAGTTTCCAATGGAGGGAATGGGGACACAGAACTTTGGTGGTGGGAAAAGTATAGAATTATAACCCAGTTATCTTATAATTTTGTAAATCAATATTAAACCAGTAATAATTTTAAGGTTAATATTGTGGTTTGATAATTAGAGCTCAATGAAAATATTAAGTGACCTGGGGGTGGCTCAGTGGCTAGAGTAATAAAGTATCAAACATGAGGTCCTAAATTCAATCCCTGGCATCAGATATTCTAGATTGATACTCTAATTCTCTCTCCTCTCACTCATTAAAAATAAATCTTTAAAAAAATGGGACAGCATCTATAAAACAGTACAGTTCTAAGAGTAAATACTTTGTAAAAGGCAACAATTCTTATTCTCTGCTTCTTATGTGATATTCTAATGATGATGATGAAGATAACAATCATTACCTTTAATAGCTCTGAAAGCAATCCCTAAATTTTTGTAGGAATAATACATTTCTGTGATCACATTAGTCAAGAGGAGGAACTGCTTAGTTGGTTTCTAGATATATTTAGATCAAAGATGGGATTACTAGGCTGGGAGCTCATTTGGCATCACAGGAGACTTAGGAGCTCAGACAGTTGAGATGCCTTTCCAGAATTAAATTACAACTTTCCTCTTGTGATTTACCAACACTTCTTTCCAGACACTTGGCTATCTGTGGGCCCAGATGAAAACTGGATGCTCTTTGTAAATAACTGGAGAACTGCATGGGTCCAGGCAGTGGCACATTCATTTGATGTTAAGTTGATGGCAAATTCAACTTCAAAAAAAGGACACTGATTTGAAAATAAAGTTGTATCAACATAGTTTTTTCTTTGACGTCAATAGCTTATGCTTTGTGGATTATAATTATGTGATCATTTATATAAATTATATTGATTGTTTTTTTCTGCAGGTTTCATTTGCCAATTTTCATATAAGTTATCCCTTATGTCAAGCAAGTTGGTCAATAAATATGAATTGCAAGGCAAGTGAGTAGGGGTGTCGATCTTGGATGGTTATAGAGACTGGGATTATGAGCTTTATTTAGCATTTCTTAGCTTCAGGTTGTAAGTACTTTCTTTAGAATAGGTGGTAAAGAAAAGAACAGAAAGGCTAACCATCATTTATTGTCACAATTGGTAGTTAATGACACAGATACTATAAAGAAAAGTAGATATTCTAATTTTATTTTTTTAAAAGAAACTTGGTTCAAATGATCTATTTGGTTATTACCTCATTTGCACTCCAAATACAGCCAGACTGTGGTATTAGAATGATCAGCAACACCTAGTGGATAATTTGAATGTTCATAAGTTTCCTAATGAAACTTCTGTTGTCTGCTTTTTCTAATTGCTATCCCCAAGGGTCCAAATTCTCGGGCTAACCTGGATAAATGCCACTTGCAAATTCCTCAAGATGATAGTAAGAACTTACCAGTGTATAAAGCTGTTCAAAGTTCAAGATGACAGAACAAATTCAACTGATAGTGAATAAAGTGAATTTATGCTTGTTAGTTCTGTCAAACTGAACAGATAAGATTTGTTCATGCTAACATCTGGCTTCAGTCCCACTTCTTCCCCATACCTAGGAGTGGAGGAACTGGGATGATAATGGATGAAAACTGCTGCTCCCAATTTTTATGGTCCTATCACTTATGAAGAAGGGAGTAAAAAATGACTAGAGTATGGTTTCATTCTGGATGCCTCTTCCTATAAGCTTCTGACCTCCAAACTCCCACCCCAGTCTAGCTCTTACAAACCTACTTCTCCTCTACAATCCTACAGTCTTGCTCCAGTTTCATGTACTCATCAGTGATTCCTGTCCATAACTGTGTTATTTTTTCCTCCAGATTTGATTTTTTATTATTCTACTCAGTAAAGTTCTTTATAAGATCAAGACAGATTAAACATTAACCCTGTGTTTAAGGAGCTCTGAGCCAAGTGGAAGATAATACTATTATATTTAATAATATCAATTATAACAGTTGCTGTTGTGGTGGTGATGATGAACATTTATTAAATGCTTAATGTGCACTAACCACTTTACATTCAAGGTCTCATTGAATGTTCACAATAAATATTCATTCATTCAACAAAACAAAATCTGACCAAGTCATCAGTTGCGGTGAAAGAGCCACCTTCTTGCTAGAGGAAAGAGGAAAGTTAAACATTGGTGTCCTGGATTGCCGGGCTGGCTAGCTTCGTGGGCGGGAGACAGACGACCAGGGACTCATGGCTGAGCTGGGAAGCAGTATCTCTTTATTCATGTGGAATGCAGCACAATCTAATCTATCTCTAATCTCAATCCTGTCCTTATATATACTCGACAAGTAGGGTGGAAACAGGATGTGACATAGAGAGGGTGGAGCGAAAAAAGACTGGTGGAAATCAGGGTGTACTAGGAGAGGGGGCGGATCAAAAAGACATCAGGAACCAGAGGGGATTAAACCAATGCCCTGCAGGCAGGGTAGTGCTTAGTTAACAGTGGTTATGTAAATAGAATACAGTGTTAAGCAGGGGGGATTAAACCAATGAAACAGAAGGGGTTTTAGAAGCAGAATTAGAAGCATACCAACACTGGGTAAACAATAAAAATTTTTCAAGACCCCACAGGGGTAAAGCTTTCCCAGTGGTGAAGCAGTGTTGCAAGTGCCTCTCTCACTCCCTTCCTGTCACACTCTTCCCTCTCGATTTCTGGCTGTCTCTATCCAATAAATAAAGATAATTAAAAAAATTAAAAAGTCATGCTATATTTAATTTTTTTTCAAGAAAGAGAATAAGAAGCTATTTCAAACACTGATTGCAGGTCAAGTAAGAGGAAGGTGAGAGCTGATCATTGAAATTAACATGTATGTCACTGGTGACCTTTATAAGAAGGAAGTGGTATGAACCAAAGCCTGCTAGAGTAGATTCTGGTGACAATTTGAAAAGTAGAAATTTTGAGAATAAACAATTTGTGCTTTATATAGTTTTAAATTTATATACTCAAAGTATATAAGAATTCATGATGTAAAATGGGAGCAGAGAAATAAGGCAGCAACTATAAGAGAATGAGGAAATAGGGAAGATTTGATAATATTAATAGTTAGTTGGGGCCTGGTGGTGGCGTGCCTGGTTGAGTGTTAATGTTACAATGTACAAGGACCCAGGTTTGAGCCCCTGGTCCCCACCTGCAGGGGGAAAGCTTTGCAAGTGGTGAAGCAGTGTTGCAGTTGTCTCTCTGTCTCTCTTCCTATCACCCCCTTCCATCACAATTTCTGGCTTTCTCTATCCAATAAATAAATAAATAAATATTAACCATTGACACAGGTGCTGGTGAGGATGTATAGGAAAAGCAGTTCTGTTATTTTATAATGGGAATGAGAACTGCTGCTGTTTCTATGGAAAGTGACATGGGGATTCCTTAAAATAAATGGTAACCCCTAGATTCCTTTAATATCACTCTTTCTATTCATCCAAAAGGTATGAAAACATTAATCCAACGTACACATTTCTGTGTTCACAACTACACTATTCACCATATGCCAGTGGGGGTGTAGGTTGATTCCACATATGTGAATAAATTCCACATGGCTGAATAAAGAAGCAGTAGGAAATGTTCTCAGGGGAACAACACCCAGCCATCTAAAAAGATGACAACACTAACATTATGCCATTCAGGACAAAATGAAAGGAAGCAGAGGCGATTATGGTAAGAAAAATAAGGAAGGAAGTGAAAAGACAATTACCAGCTAGTTTCAATCATATATGGACTGTAAATAAATAAATAAATACCTAAAAAAAACTTGAAAAGTAGTAATAGTCAAACTGACCCTTAAAATGTGGGGAAACTATGGTGGTAATAGGGAATATGGGAAATGGGGTGGAAGGGGTACATAAAGGGGTCTTTTTGATGTGATGACATTGGAACTTTCATAGTGAGTGTGTAGAATCTTAAACACACATAAAGAGATGTGAACCACAACATTTTATAATACTGTAAGCCAATCAAAATATAAATAAATGGTGGCAATCTAGTAGATAAAAGAATCAGCTCTTTAAAAAGACTGGTTTAGTGGGCCAAGAGGTGGAGCAACTGGTTGAGCACACAAATAACCATACACAAGCACATGAATTTGAGCCCTTGGCTCCCCACCTGAAGGGGGAAAGTTTCATCAGTGGTAAAGCAGGTGTGTAGGCGTCTCTCTTTCTCTCCCCCCTCAAGCTTCCCCTCCCTTCTCAAGTTCTCTCTGTACTATCCAAAATAAAACATAGGTGTACACATGTCTTTTTCGTTGGGTATTATGGAGGCCTTGGGGTATATCCCTAGGAGTGGAATTACTGGTTCATATGAAAAGACCATCTCTAGTCTTGTAAGCGTTCTCCAGAATCATCTTCACAGGGGCTGGAACAATTTACATTACCACCAGCAGTGCAAGACGGTTCCTTTGTCCCCAAAAGCTCTCTAGCATTTGTTGCTGCTATCCTTTTTGATGTATGCCATTCTCGCAGGGATGAGGTGATATCTCATTGTTGCCTTTATTTGCATTTCTTTGACAATCAGTGACATGGAGCAATTTTTCATGCATTTGTTAGCCTTTTGGATGTCTTCTGTAGTGAATATCCTGTTCATATCCTCTGCCCATTTTTGGATAGGGTAATTTGCTTTTTTGTTGCTAAGTTTGGTGAGCTCTTTATATATTTTGGTTACTAGACTCTTGTCTGATGTATGGCATGTGAAGATCCTCTCCATTCTGTTTGGGTAATGGTTTCTTTTGCTGTGCAGAAGTTTTTCAAATTGATGTAGTCCCATTGATTTAATTTTGTTTTAGTCTTCCTTGCAGTTGAGTTTGTATCATCAAAGATGCCCTTGAAGTTTAGGAGGAAAGCTGTTCCACCAATGTTTTCCTCTAAGTATTTGATAGTTTCTGGTCTAACATCCAGGTCCTTGATCCATCTGAAGTTGACTTTTGTTTCTGGTGAGATAAAGTGGTTCAGTTTCATTCTTCTGTATGTTTCAACACATTTTCCCCAGCAAAATTTGCCGAAGAGAGCCTCCTTCCTTCATTTAATATTTTGGGACATTTTATCAAAATTTTGGTGTCCTAGATCTAGAATAAATCCCTCTCTCCATTGTTGCCGGTCATCTCTAACAGGAACAACAAAATACACCCCTTTGTGGGCCCCCTATAGGACCTTGCCCTCAACTTGGATCAACAATGATAGAGAATGTTCCTACTTCCAAAGAGGCTAGACAACATACTCTATGCTACACCTGAGGAAGATGGGTCGATATTGGGGCAGCTTGGAATATTCCTACTTACGACTATAGAATGTGAGCTCAGATCTAGAGGGATGCAGAGGTCACATAGGCTACTAAGCAGAATATGAGCCCCAGATCAGATCAAATCAATGGGGTTACAGTCAACAATATCTATACACCTTTCCCATATTTGGGAGCTACTCTCTTCCCTGATCCAGCTTTCTGGTCTTTATGCTGCCATGACATTATCTCCCCAGACAATAACTTGGATTTACCTGCATTTCAGATTTCAGGCTCAGGGAAAAAAAACTAATATAGACATGGGACCTTCTGAATATAACTAAAATAGGCCTACTGGCTATCTACAAAACAGATACCCTACAACTCTTCATCTGCACTATTCCAGCCTTTAGGTTCATGATTAGCCAACAATTTGTTTGGCTTTATATATTAACTCTCTTTTCAGCCACCATGTTCCAGATGCTACCATGATTCCAACCAGACATCCCTGGACAGACAATCTCACCAATATGTCCTGGAGCGCCGTTCCCCCAGAGACCCACCCCACTAGGGAAAGAGAGAGGCAGGCTGGGAGTATGGATCAGCTTGTCAATGTCCAAGTTCAGTGGGGAAGCAATTACAGAAGCCAGACCTTCCACCTTCTGCATCCCACAATGACCTTGGGTCCATACTCCCAGAGGGTTAAAGAATAGGAATGTTATCAGGGGAGGGGATGGGATATGGATGTCTGGTGGTGGGAACTGTGTGGAGTTGTACCCCTCTTATCCTATGGTTTTGTCAGTGTTTCCTTTTTGTAAATAAATTTAAAAAACATTTTAAAATTAGATATCCATAAGTGTGGGAATTTATTTATGGGATTTCAATTCTGTTCCACTGGTCTGTGTTTCTATTTTTGCCCCAGCACCAGGCTGTTTTGATTATGATGGCCTTATTATATAGTTTGAGATCTTGGAATGTGATGCCTCCATTTCTGTTTCTTTTCCTCAAGATTGTTTTGGCTATTCTAGGTGTTTTCTGGCTCCAGATAAATGATTTTAATTTTTTTCTATTCTCTTAAAGAAGCTTGGTAGAACATTGATGGGTATTGCATTAAATTTGTATATGGCTTTAAGTAAAATATTCATTTTGATGATATTAATTCTTCCAATCCATGGACATGGGATATATTTCCTTTTCTTGGTATCATTTTCTATTCCTAGCAGCACAATTTGTGAAGTGACTCCCCTGCAGGTGGGGAGCCAGGGGCTTGTACTGGGATCCTTATGCCGGTCCTTGCGCTTTGTGCTACGTGCGCTTAACCCACTGCCTTACCACCCGACTCCCTGAGTGGTTACCTAGGTGCTGTGGTCTGTCTGGTTGTGGAAGCAGATATTCTTTCTGAGGATGAGGGAATTATGAGGACTATATGAAGAGCCCTACTGGGTCCCTGGATGTGATCAAGTTCATGGAAATCTGGTAAAATCTGACTGATGAGTGTTTCACTAGGGAGTGTAAAACTGGGGACACAAGAGTGTTTGTTGATGAGGTTGCATATGAGCCTGGAGGGAAGGATGAGAGGAAGGGTGTTCTGCCATACTCTAGCTCTGAGTCACCCAGTGGGTTTTGGAGGCCTTCAAGGTGAGCTAGTTCCTCTTTGGCGAAGTGAGACAAGTGGGAGAGTGAAGTGAAGTTTTCCTTTCTGCTCTCAGAGTTACAAGTAGGTTTGTACTTGATTTGAAATGCAAATCTTAGGAAGAAGTGAGTTTGTTTTTCTCCAGAACCTATACTCCCTGTAACATGCCTCACAAACCCAGCCATGTTAGGCATTTTTAAACTTCCACAAATTCTCATTCTGCTGAGCACCTCCAAGTCTCTAGCTTTCCTTTTCTGTAAAGGTGCATATTTGGTGAGGGTCTACCAGGGCAGTCATTATAAGCGTCTATGTGACTATACAGGTTTAGATGCCTTCCCACATTTGTGGTATGTCTAAATGAGTTGTAATGTTTCTCTGTGTGACTCCCTGTAGCTTCTCTCTCTATGTGTGCTCAGTTAATAATTCTTTTATTGACTGCAAAGACTGTGTTTAACCCTGGGCTCCCTTCCCTTCCTGAGTTTTGTGGAGTCAATAGCTCTGTTCTTACAGCAAAGGGGCCCTGTCTGGGGAGCCTGTTTAGACCTGTCTCTTCCTTTTGTTTGCTTTCTTTTTGTCTTTCTCTCCGGAAACCTGGCTCCTGAACCCTGGTTACCCCTCATTCCATTCTGGGCCCCACAGCATGTTTCTCCATAGCTCCCTCCTTTGCTCATAGCTTTACTGGCATCCCCCCAGCAACATGCAAGAGGGGCAGCAATCAAGAAGGAACCCAAGGAAGGCAATGGAATGCTAAGTCACTCCAATTACTTCAACTAGAAAAGACATGCACAGGGACAGAGATGATGGTTTCTATGATAGGGATGATACCCAGACATATATACATTAATTGCCCCAGTGTCCAGGGGAATGAGCACTTCTTTATTTCTTTAAGGTTTTAAAAAATTAAAAAGTAAAACTAAGCTTACAAAGTTGAAGATTAAAAAAAATTAAATCTCTCAGTGCAAAGTCAAGTGCATAGCTAAGCCCACAGTATAAACCTGCTATGGCCATAACTGGTAATTCAGGGTAAAGATACAAGTTCTAAGGTATCCCATAGATTTCAAAGTGAAACAATTTTTACTATTACTAAAACAATGTTTTTTCTTATGATTCCTCTCATTTCACTGATAAGTCCTATAACAAAATATGTCAAGTAGGAGACAGATGCACTTTCAGAATCCACTGAGTCAGCCTTTTTCACTAGGCATAATGGCTTTTAGTATCCTATGGAGAAAAGTATCTCACTGCCCTATCTCTTTAACCAAGATAGGGTCACCTCGAACCTGCTGACTCCACTCAGTTTTAGAATGAATTTTCCTCATTGGAATCAGTAGGGGATAGCTAAAGGAAGAGGCAAGTTTTCAAGAAGTTAGAGGATTGTGAGGGGAGGGAGCTAGTACCAGCTTCTAGCTAGTTCAAAATTATAAGGTTGACACAGTCATCTAAAGTGAAGACATAACTTTTAAGTAAATGTGTCAGTATGTGTATGTGTTCAGAGATACAGAGGCATTTAAAGAAAGGTAAGAGCTGAGCAGCAGAAAAATGAATTCTTTCCATTTAGTTGTGTTAGGGTACTTGGGACACAAGCATTTAATCCCTAAAGCAGGGAACATTCTACTTGCTAAGCATGTCTATCGCTCCAATCCACACTGTAAAACCTCCACTAAATTAAGCTTTCTAAAGGAACATTTTGTCACAATGTTTTAAACAAATAGTTTGCTTAATCATTCTAGTCTATATGAACCGCTTCTTTTGAGAACTTCTGTTCTGACATTCAGATATTAAAGCAAATGTAGTGCATATAGTCAAACATTGCCTCCCCCGCCCCGTGTGTGTATTTTTTTGTCCTTTTTGCAAGACACTAGCAATGTGTGGAGATGAAATTACCAAGTCTATGTCAGGGATGTAGTTTGGTATTTATTCAGAAAACTTACTTTAATAGAAGACTTCTAAGAATATTTAACAAAGGGTCGGGTGGTAGCACAGTGGGTTAATCACACAAGGCGTGAAGCCCAAGGAGTGGCTTAAGGATCCTGGTTTGAGCCCCCAGCTCCGTACCTGCAGGGGGGGGGGCGTCACTTCACAAGTGGTGAAGCAGGTCTGCAGGTGTCTATCTTTCTCTCCCTCTCTGTCTCCCCTTCCTCTCTCAATTTCTCTCTGTCCTATCCAGCAACAATGACATCAGTAACAACAACAATAATAACTACAACAATGATTAAAAAAATAAAACAAGGGTAACAAAAAGGGGGGAAATGGCTTCCAGGAGCAGTAAATTCATGGTGCAGGCACTGAGCCCTAGCAATAACTCTGGAAGCAAAAAAAAAAGAATATTTAACAAAATTAATTGTGTGACATCTCTCATAAACTACAGTGGAAGTCAATGGGGAGAATGTCCCTTACATTCCAAAAATCTGCTTCACTACTATCTTTTCATAAGACCTTTTATTTTAATAATTAGGCACACAGCCAATTGCTTAATCATCTTAATTTATGGAGGTAGAGGCTATACTCTCTATTATGTTTTTCTCATTGTCTTGGATGAAGTTCCAGTTTACTAGACATTCAAGAAACCATGCTGGGAGGAGGGGGTTAAATACTGCTGTATTGGTGCAGGTAGTGTTGAGAATGGAAACATATTATACACACACACACACACACACACACACACACACACACACACACACATCCCTGAAAAGAAATTCCCCCCAAAATATGCATCAAAGCTGTAGAAGTTGACATGACTCCTCCAAAGACTTGCAATTAGTGATGAAAAGCAGACCTTAGGCAGGGGTTTAAGGTCTTTGACTTTTAAAAGATGGAGATACTAGAAAACCCATGAAGTGCCAGACTAAGATACATACTATGCATGCAGTCAGGAATTATTTCTCACCTTAGCAGAAGAAGGATGACTGATTTGGTGATATATTGTTTGTGTCTTAATAGTTCTCCTTGACTAGTATTCCTCCGCTCACAACAGTCCAACCACCAACCATGATAAACTCATTAGATTCTGGTCATGGGATTAAAAGGCCATTTGACATGATGCAAAGAATACTAAACAAGAGGACCGAACACTTGGTTCCAATATCAGCTATTCCATTTACAGTGGGCCTTAGGAAAGTCTCCTAACATTCTTGAAACTATCTGAATATCTTCATATTGAAAGAGAAAGCAAGTATTAACAGGTATGCCAAAATTTGCAAGTCTTTTTACAAATTTTGATATCCCTCTTAGGGTTTGAATCCAATTTCCCAGGCTTAATTTTTTTTTTAATTATTATTTCTTTGCCAAACTAGAATAGGTGATCTTGTATATCTTGGGACAAAAATGGATGGAGCTGGATGTGATTATGCAAAGCAAAATAAGTAGAGAGATGGATGACAACTATTAGATAGTTTTATTCAAATAAGGAAGAGATAATTAAAACATATGAATTTTGGGGGAAAAAAGATAACCAAACTGTTGCTCAGACTTTGTGAGAACTATGGTGATTATAAGCATATTGGGGGCTGAGGGAGGCTGGGTCCCAGAACTTTGGTGGTGGGTGCTGTGTGAAATTATCCCTCTGGATAATTAAATCTATAAACCAATACTGAATAACTAACACATTTTAATAGTTTTTATTTCTTCATTGGGGGATTAATGATTTGCAGTTGACAGCAAAACACAATAGTTTGTACATTCATAACATTTCCCAGTTTTCCACATAGCAATTCAGCTCCTACTAGTTCCTCCTCGGTCATCAGGACCTGAACCCTTTCCTCTACCCCGTTGTTTTTTACTTTGGTGCAATACACCAACGCCAGTCCAAGTATTTATGCATTTTTTAAATTCCTTTTCCGATTCTTCTTCCTATGATTTTCACCAAATTATTTTATATATAAAGTCAGTGTGAAGTTCTAAAGCTAGTAGCATGATGTTTTTTTTTTTAAGAATTTATTTATTTATTCATGAGAAAGACAGCTGGAGAGAGAGAAAGAACCAGATATCACTCTGGTGCATGTGCTGCCAGGGAATTGAACTCTGGTCTTCATGGTTGATAATCTAATGCTTTATCCACTGTGTCACCTTCCAGACTACCGCATGATGTTCTTATGGGAAAGTGAAAGATATGAGGGCAGTACATTCTTTTTCTTCTTTCTTACTCAAAGTTCCTTTTGTCTCTGCTTATGTGTCCCCATCTATTTAACTCAGGTCTAAGCCAGTGATTTCCAGATCCTTATGAATACACACCCATTGCCGTTAGACACGTTTTGGAATATGTTTTCCACTACATGTAACATATATATATATAATGACTAGAGTAATTACATACATGTCCTAATTTTTGTTGTTGTTACTAGGACTTCACTAGTCTGGACTGACTTTTCTCAGAAAGGGAGAGATAGCAAGAGAGGGTAAGATAATACAGCATTGAAGCTATATTCAGTGAGATGGCAGCTAAACCTTGGTTATGAGAATGACCAAGCAGGTACTATCTCAAGTAATCTATCTTGTTGATTCACAAGTCCTACCTTTAAAATGTAAGTTTATAGGGAGCCGGATGGTGATGCAGAGGGTTAAGCGTACATGGCTGAAAATGCATGGACTGGCATCAGGATCCTGGTTCAAGCTCCCGGGTTCCCCACATGCAGGGGGTTCGATTCACAGGTCTGCAGGTGTCTTTCTGTCCCCCTCTCTGTCTTCCCCTCATCTCTTGATTTCTCTCTGTCCTATCCAACAACAATGACAGCAATAACAACAACAACAATAACAACAACGACGATATACAACAAGGGTAACAAAAGGGAAACATTTTTTTAAATGTGTGTTTGTATGAATGTTTGTATTTGAGAGAGAGAGAGGGAGAGATCAATTATCCAACTCTGGTTTATGGTAATGCCAGGGAATGAATCTGAGACCTCTGTGGTCTCAGACACAAAAGTCTGGTGCACAACCACTGTGATATATCCCTAGTCTTACATATCCTATTTCGAATAAATGCACACATGAACGTGCGCACGCATGCACACACACACACACACACACACACACACACACACACATACACACTAAGAAACACAACAAATAGAAAATATAAAAGGCGGGGTTCCTGGAAGATGGCGGACTGAGAAGCTGCTAGTGGCTTGAGCTCTGACCACATCTCCTGGAAACGCTGCCTCTGATCACAAGGTTTGAGGTAATCTGGGACAGGTTTTTATTTTATTTTATTTTATTTTACCCTGCTCTATTTTACTATAAATATTATATAAAGGCATATATCTTCCCCCCCCTTTAGGTTGATCAGAATTAACTCTTAGCATATATTTCAGTGCTAGGGTAGTGGTCATCTTATCTATTGTGGGAGGAACTTGTCTCCTTAATCCTACCTCCTCTACAGACTCTCCCCTCCCTCCACCTCCTAGCTAATCAAAAAAATTAAATTAAATTAAAATAAAGTAATAAAAAAAAACCTTTCCTTTCACTGCTCTTTAATTACAGCTCTTTTTCTTATCTTTTCCCTTTTCTCTGTCTTGTCCCTTCTTTCTTTTCTTTCTTTTTTTTTTATCTTGTCATACACTGCTTCCTTCCTTCTTCTTTGCTTTCTGAATTAGTGAATTATTTTGGGGAAGAAATCTGACTCAGAGTGGACTCTCTATGTGTGTATCTCTGCTCTAGTTCCCTTTCCCTTCTTGTTACCTCCAGAATATACAGGAGATAGTAGATTTGCATAACTGTCTATTCTTGCTATCCCTTCTTTCTTTTCTCTTTCTTCTTCACTGGGATTCGATTACCATTTTTTCACGGACTGGAGAAATTGTTTCGCTAACTGGTAACGATTAAACTGCTTCAATACTTGCTTCAGTTGCTACTGTAATTCCTGAGGTTGGTGAGTGCAATTGTCATAAAGGTATTTAGTACAGTGTTGCTTGTACTCAAGACACAACAACTGAGGAACAACAGAGCATATAAAAAAAGAAACACATAAAAAAATGGGTAGATCAAAAACAAATAAAACTGCTACTCCAATGAATGAAGACAAGTGCCCAGAAGAAACTAATCAGCCAGAAGTAACCATAGGTAAGAAAAGTATGCAAGCAATAATAAACTTATTAATCACAGAAATGAAAACAACACTGGAGGAAAGGAATGGCAGTATTAGGGAAACAACAGTTGAGACCCCCAAGGAAAATACTGATTATCTTGAGGCAATTAGAGAACTGAAAGCTGAAATAGCTGTAATGAAGAAAGAAGCTGAGGCAAGGGAAAGCAGACTAACAGAAGCAGAAAACAGAATTAGTCAGACAGAGGATGAGTTAGAGAAAACCAAGAAAGAGGTGAAAGAGCTTAAAAAGAGATTGAGAGACACTGAAAACAACAACAGAGACATATGGGATGAATTCAAAAGAAGTAACATTCGTATAATGGGCCTGCCAGAGGAAGAAAGAGAGGAAGGGGAAGCAAACATTCTAGAGGAAATAATAGAAGAAAATTTCTCAGACCTGAAGAACAGAAAGGACATCAAGATTCAAGAGGCCCAGAGAGTACCAAACAGAATCAACCCAGACCTGAAGACACCAAGACACATCATAGTCATATTGAGAAGAAATAAGGATAAAGAAAGGATCCTAAAGGCTGCAAGAGAGAAACAAAAAGTCACATACAAGGGAAAACCCATAAGATTATCTGCAGACTTCTCCACTCAAACTCTAAAAGCCAGAAGGGAATGGCAAGATATCTATCGATCCCTAAATGAAAAAGGGTTTCAACCAAGGATAATATATCCTGCTAGACTTTCATTCAAACTAGATGGAGGGATCAAAGCCTTCTTAGACAAACAACAGTTAAAGGAGGCAACCATCACCAAGCCAGCCCTGAAAGAGGTTCTAAAAGACCTCTTATAAACAAGAACATCACTATAATACTTGCAATATTTCAGAGCAAACAATAATTTTTTTGAACAATGGCACTACAATACATTAAATCCATAATATCAATAAACGTCAGTGGCTTAAACTCACCCATCAAAAGGCACAGGGTGGGGGGATGAATCAGAAAACATAACCCAATCATATGCTGCTTGCAAGAATCCCATCTGTCACAACAAGATAAACACAGACTTAAAGTGAAAGGACGTAAAACTATCATAAAGGCTAACGGTCCACAAAAAAGGGCAGGAACAGCCATTCTCATCTCAGACACGATAGATTTTAAATTAAATAAAGTAATAAAAGATAGGCAAGGACATTACATAATGACTAGAGGATCAATCAGCCAAGAAGACTTAACAATTATTAACATCTATGCACCCAACGAGGGACCATCTAAATACATTAAGCATCTACTGAAAGAATTTCAAAAATACATCAATAGTAATACAATAATAGTGGGAGACTTCAATACCCCACTCTCACACTTAGACAGATCAACAAAGCAGAGAACCAATAAAGATACAAGAGAACTGAATGAAGAGATTGACAGAGTAGACCTCTTGGACATTTTCAGAGTCCTTCACCCCAAAAAACTGGAATACACCTTCTTTTCAAATCCACATAACACATACTCAAGGATAGACCACATGTTAGGCCACAAAGACAGCATCAATAAATTCAAGAGCATTGAAATAATCCCAAGTATCTTCTCAGACCACAGTGGAGTAAAACTAACATTTAACAACAAACGGAAAATTATTAAAAGACACAGAATTTGGAAACTAAACAACATGCTCCTTAAGAACCACTGGGTCAGAGAGTCACTCAAGCAGGAAATTCAAATGTTCCTGGAAACAAATGAAAATGAAGACACAACCTATCAAAATATTTGGGACACAGCTAAAGAAGTACTGAGAGGGAAACTTATAGCCATACAATCACATATTAAACACTAAGAAGAAGCTCAAATGAATGACCTTACTGCACACCTCAAGGACGTAGAGGAAGAGGAACAAAGGAACCCTAAAGCAACCAGAAGGACAGAAATCACTAAGGTCAGAGAAGAAATAAACAACATCGAAAATAAAAGAACCATACAAAAGATCAATGAAGCCAAATGTTTATTCTTTGAAAGGTTAAACAAAATTGACAAACCCTAGCCAGACTCACCAAACAAAAAAGAGAGAAGACTCAAATTAATAGAATTGTAAACGATGGAGGAGATACCACAACTGACACCACAGAAATCCAGAGAATCATGCAAAACTTCTATTAAAAACTATACGCCACCAAACTAGAGAATCTGGAAGAAATGGAACAATTCCTAGAAGCATACGCCCTTCCAAAACTGAACCAAGAAGAACTACAAAATCTAAATGCACCAATCACAGACAAAGAAATTGAAACCGTTATTAAGAACCTCCCCAACAACAAAAGTCCTGGACCAGATGGCTTCACAAATGAATTCTACAAAACTTTCAGGAAACAGTTAGTACCCATATTTCTTAAGCTTTTGCATAAGATTGAAGAAACAGGAATACCCCCTTCCACCTTCTATGAAGCCAACATCACCCTGATACCAAAAGCTGATAGGGACAGAACAAAAAAGGAAAACTACAGACCAATATTGCTGATGAACATAGATGCCAAAATATTAAACAAGATCTTGGCCAACTGGATACAGCAACATATCAAAAAGATTGTTCATCATGACCAAGTGGGATTCATCCCAGGAATACAAGGCTGCTTCAGCATCCGTAAGTCAATCAATGTCATTCACCACATCAATAAAAGCAAAGTCCAAAACCACATGATTATCTTAATAGATGCAGAGAAAGCCTTTGACAAAATCCAACACCATTCATGCCCAAAACTCTACAAAAAATGGGAATAAATGGGAAATTCCTCAAGATAGTGGAATCCATATACAGCAAACCTACAGCCAATATCATACTCAATGGACAGAAGCTGAAAGCATTCCCCCTCAGATCGGGGACTAGACAGGGCTGTCCACTGTCACCGTTACTCTTCAACATAGTATTGGAAGTTCTTGCCATAGCAATCAGGCAAGAGAAAGAAATCAAAGGAATACAGATTGGAAGGGAAGAAGTCAAGCTCTCACTATTTGCAGATGATATGATAGTATACATAGAAAAACCTAAAGAATCCAGCAGATTGGGTGGTGGGAATTGTGTGGAGTTGTACTTCTCCTACCCTATGGTTTTGTTAATTAATCCTTTCTTAAATAAAAACAAAAAAGAAAATATAAAAGGATAAGATCAAATTGATAAATAAATTGTGATATGTCTTGTGAATTGGAATGGATTAATTATATTATCAGCAAATATTTCAAGGAATAATACACACTTAGGGCATGATCTTTCATATTGAGAATTAAAAATGTATAAACTCATATTTCATTAAGTCTTCTTGAGTATTCTTGCACTACTTTTCAACAACTTCTTGTCAAGTATAATTAGATTGTGGTGGCTTTTACCTTATAAGGAGGATGACAGAAAAAAAACTTCTGGGATGAAGGGAAGTATGAATGTCACCATTTTCATTTGCTTACATTATTTCTATTCTCTTCAATAAATTTCAGTACATGGTTCAATATTTACATTTTACTTTATTTGAGAGAGAGAGAGAAATCGTAGTACCAAAGCCAAAGTTTTCTTCAATGTAGTGGGATACAGGTTTGACTGTGAGTCACACACATGACAAAACAACACACAACCCAACTGGCCCCAATATACACAGGTTGTTGACAGGAATCTTCCTTAGCCACTTGTCAATTTTTGTGAGGTTTAATATAGTCACGTAATAGAAATCCATAGATCCACTTAACTGGGCATAAGACAACTAAACAGTAAGGGGCTCAGGGCCACCTTTTCCATGGCATGGGCTCCCACTCTTCTCTCAGAATACCTTAAAGTACCTACGTAACAAGAAAACTAAAGGTAGACTTATCTGGAGAAAGTGCCAGTGGCAATACGGGCATTTAAAATATGTATATTAGATACTTGAAAGCCATAATAATAGCAGTAATAGCTCCTATGCACTTAGGATTTAGTGTATTATACAGTTTTTTAAAAGATATTATTTATTTATGAGAAAGATAGGAGAAGAGAGAAAGAACCAGACATTACTCTGGCACATGTGCTGCTGGGGATCGAACTCGGGACCTCATGCTTGAGAGTCCAAAGCTTTATCACTGTGCCACCTCCCAGACCACGTATTATACAGGTTTTAGCACTTTATAGAAATAAAATAATTTAATCAAAATCTTGATTTCCCTTTATATTTTGTCCATTTAAATGGAAAAATAAACCACAGTATTTTCTTTTACACCCTAGTAGGTTAACATATATTGCCTCCCTTTCACTCTAATTTTGGAGGGCACTGATCCAGGCTCTGAGATTCAGAAAGGGGTTGATGTTAAAATGTGCACTCCCAAGCTAACCTTATCAAAGGAAGGACTGCAAAAGCTGAATAAGGTCAAGAGACTAGCATACTTTAAAGATGACTCTTTAGTCACTATCAGGCCACCCCATCAGCTGGGGCCCTAGTCACAGAGTACTGAGATTCCCAACAAACATGATGGGCCTAGACCTCAAATAAATCACTCTCTCCATTGTTACTGGTCATCTTTATCAGGAACAACAAAATACACCCCTTTGTGGGCCCCCACAGGACCTTGCCCTCAACTTGGATCAACAATGGTAGAGAATGTTCCATCCTCCAAAGGGAGGCTGGACAACATACTCTATCTTCTACCTGAGGAAGATGGGTCGATATTGGGGCAGCCTGGAATGTTCCTACTCATGACCACAGAATGTGAGCTCAGATCTAGAGGGATGCAGAGGTCACATAGGCTCCTAAGCTGAATATGGGCCCCAGATCAGATCAAATCAGTGGGGTTTACAGTCAACAATATTTATACACCTTTCCCATAATTGGGAGCTACTCTCTTCCCTGATCCAGCTTTCTGGTCCTTTATGCTGCCATGACATCATCTTCCCAGACAATAACTAGGATCCACCTGCATTTTAGATCTCAGGCTCAGGGAAAAAAAACAAACTAGTATAGCCACAGGCCCTTTGGAATATAACTAAAGCACGCCTACTAGCTATGTACAGAATGGAGACCCCCCCAACTCTTCCTCTGCACTACTCCTGCCTTTAGGTTCATTATTAGTCAACAACTTGTTTGGCTTTATATGTTAAATATCTTTTCAGACACCAGGTTCCAGATGTGAGCATGATGCCAACCAGACTTCCCTGAACAGACAACCCTACCAATGCGTCCTGGAGCTCTGATTCCTCAGATCCCCTCACCACTAGGGAAAGAGAGAAGTATGGTGGGAGTATGGATCAACCTGTCAAGGCCCACGTTCAGGAGGGAAGCAATTAAAGAAACCAGACCTACCACCTTCTGCATCCCACAATGACCATACTCTCAGATGGTTAAAGAATAGGAAAGCTAACAAGGGAGGGGATGGGATACGGAGTTATGGTGGTGAGGATTGTGTGGATTTGTACCCCTCTTATCCTATGGTTTTGTCAGTGTTTCCTTTTTATAAATAAATAAATAAATAAATACAATATTTTTTTCTAAAAAAATGTGCATCACAAAAACTCTCCCCCGTTATCCTATTGCTGCATTTCTCACACCCTATGACAGGTGAAACAAATAGAACCAGTGGCACAGGGAGCAGTCCCAGGCAACCGAAAGCAGAGAGGAGAAACTGAGTGAGGAAGCTATGGATGGGGAGTATGAAAGTGAGAGACAGAGTTTGAAATTCTGGGGAAAGAGGAATGTAAGAGACCAGGAAGAAAAGAGAAGAAGAGGGTGACAAAAGGACTGGACAGTAGGCAAAGGCAGATGAAGGTAGACTCAAAGAGGAGATAATGTCACACACTGGTATACAAGATGCTCACCTAGGCCTTAATGTCTAATGTCTCTAACCAGTGAATTAGTAGGGCCAGTGCTCGGAAAACTGAATGTCTTTACAGATTTCTGCACATAGGTCCCCACATATGTATGAAACGTGAGGCCATCACCTCTCATCAGAGATACATATATGTAACTTGTTCGAGCAATGCAAAGCTTGGGCAATGCTAACCCGAGAGTAGGCAGAATGATTACTAGGCAAGGCAGGGAAGCTATTTTGGGGGGATGTGTGGTAAAGAGATATTCCTGTGATTCTCTTCAAATGACACCTGTCACTTGCTCAAGGAGGGAGAGTGCTATTCCACATTCCTGCAAAGAAAGAAGCTTCAGCTGTCAGGAGCTTCCGGCATCCACAGAATAAGGCCACATCAAGTGAGTTCCTTTTAAGGCAGCTGCTAAGATACCACTCCAGTAGGCAGAACATTGTCAAACATCACCCTCTGTATCTCATGGTAACACTGGAAAGTGTGATAAGACACAGTAGGGACAAGGAGCTATTCCAGTAAGCCCATGCATTATCTAACTTCGATGGTCCAAGCTGGTGGTTGTTTCAAGATCACACAGTGATAACCCCTTATTTTACTTATGAGTAAAATGAAACCCTAAGAGGGAAAATCACTAGCCTGATGTCATCCAGGACATAATGCTTAGGATATGTTAAGTAGTACTTTTGACTACACAGCTGTGGCTTTATCTCCTCTGCCAGTTCCTTGACTCTACTGTAACAGAAGCTTCTCTTTCTAGTAGAGCTAACAAACTGCACAAATCCCATAAAGTCTCAAGGTGATCAAAGAAGGGGGTAAGATAACAATGGACATCTGATGAACTACAACTGCATCTTGATTCAGTGCAGAGACACCAATTTCTGACACCATCATCAATTATCCTTGACCATAATAGTTGGACTCTTGATTTTTTTTCTACTTACCTCCCTTATTTCCACCCAGTGGCTCCTATTCTGTTCAAATACTACTCCTCTCCTTTCACTTTTAAAAAATATTTATTTATTATTGGATAGAGACAGAAGTTGAAAGTAATGGGAGAGATAGACAGGGAAAGGGACAGAGAGATCAAGCCCTGCTTCACCACTCCTGAAGATTTCTCGCTGCTGGTGGGTCCTTTCACTTTTTTATAGAGACAAAAGGTGGAGACAGAGAGGGAGAGGGAGAGGGTTTGGGAGAGGGATAGACAAAGTAGATGGAGAGAGTGGTGCAAGGAGAAGCCAAAGCACCAAAGCTTCCTTCAATATTGTGAAGTTGAGGGTTGGACCCAGGCTGTACATGTTGCAAAGCGACACCCTATTTGCCAAGTGAACTGATACTTCACTCTTCTCACAAGAAAACAGAACAAGGGAAACTTAATACCTTGAATTTTACATAAGGAGTCATTAGGCAAGGGGTGGGTGGTGGTGTACCTGGTTGAGTGAACATGTTATAATGGCAAGGATCCAGGTTTAAGTCCCCCAGTCCCCACCTACAAGAGGAAAAAAGCTTTGTGAATGGTGAAGCAGTGCTACAGGTGTCGCTCTGTTTCTCTCCCTCTCTATCTCCCCTTTCCTCACAATTTCTGGCTGTCTCTCTCCAATAAATAAACATAATGAAAAAAATTAAAGAGTTTTTTATGCAAAAGATTTTATAGAAGAAGGGTAAAATTTAATGTCAGAAAGAAACTCTGGGGGCTAGGTGGTATCACACTTGATTGAGTTACAATGCGCAAGGATCCAGGTTCAAGCTCCCAGACCCCACCAGCAGGGGAGAAGTTTTGCAAGTGGTGAAGCAGTGTTGCAGGTGTCTCCCTGTCTCTCTCCCTCTCTATCACTTCCTTCCCTCTCAGTTTCTGGCTGTCTGTATCCAACAAATAAATAAAGATAAAAATTTAAAAAATATATTAATGTAGCACAGTGGGTTAAGTGCACGTGTGGCAAAGCACAAGGACCAGCGGAAGGATCCCGGTTCGAGCTCCCCACTTGCAGGGGAGTCACTTCACAGGTAGTGAAGCAGGTCTGCAGGTGTCTATCTTTCTCTCCCCCCTCTGTCTTCCCCTCCTCTCTCCATTTCTCTCTGTCCTATCCAACAACAATGACAACAATAACAACGATAATAATGACCACAACAATGGTAAAACAACCAGGGTAACAAAAGGGAAAAATGGCCTCCAGGAGCAGTGAATTCATGGTGCAGGCACCGAGCCCTGGCAATAACCCTGGAGGCAAAATATATATATATAAGAAAATGTGATTATCTTTGACTCAAAGTAGAGAAAAACCATTTGTGAAGGCCCCTTGGGGTTGGTTGGCACAGAAAAAGATTCTATCATAAAAAGGAAGAGGCCAAGTCTAAAAAGTCAGAGAAGTTAGATCCAGCAGAAACCAAAAGGAAAGTATGGGAATGTGAAAAGGTGCTGAGCAATTTGTAATAGCCAAAACATGAAAGCAATCCAGCTGTCTAACAACAGATGAGTAGCTGAGTAAGTTGTGGTGTATATATGCAATGGAATACTACTCAGCTATTAAAAAATGGTGATTTCACCTTCACCTCATCTTGGATTGAGCTTGAAGGAATCATGTTGAGATAAGCCAGAAAAAGAAGGAAGAATATTGGATGATCCCACTTATAGACATAACTTGGAAAATAAGAATTGAAGGGAAAATACAAAGCAGAACCTGGACTGGAGTTGGTGTACTGCACCAAAGTATAAGATTCTGCGGTGGGGTGTTCAGGTCCTGAACATGATGGCAGAGGAGGACGTTGGGTGGGGTAGAGGTAGATTGTTATATGGAAAACTGAGAAATGTTATCAACTGTTGTATTTTACTGTAGACTATAAACTATTAATCCCCCATAATACATTTTTAAAAAATGTGCTAGGAACCTTCCACATAACAGGATCTAAGAAAGACATGGAAATAATTGCCCTTACTCTTTGCCTTCTTTTGGCAGAAAGGAATCCTCTCTAGAGAGGAGACTTGCTTCTATTTCAAATGTTAGTAACCTAACAGCAAATCCAGGATGTGGAGAGTAAGATTAGAATGAGACTTACCCAGATTTTTTAGTCATTCCTTCATGAAGCAGTGTTCAGCACCTACTGTACCCTGTAATGACTGTAAGAAGACCCAGTCCCCTCTGGTTTCCTTTAAGAAGATTCAATGGACTACTGTGATTTAACCTACAAATGGTAAGAGATCATCTTATCATCTTAACCCTGCTGACTGTATTAAACTTCATAAAGAAGTATAGTGGCAAACCCTAACAAAAGGACTTTTCAAAGTTAACCCAATTACCAAATAATGTGATGATAACATTAACTATCCATTGTCATTTTGAACCCTAAGACAGCAGGAACCTCACATCTCCACTAAAGAGCCTATATTTCCCCAAGTCCTTGAACCTTAGGGTGGGGCCCACTTTCCCGCATGCCTCTCACAATCCATATCAAATAATATTGCATCTGCCAATCGCTACCTAATCAACGCAATAGTTGCCACCTCAACATGCTTCAGCTCAGACTGTGTCCAGAGACTTCAGGTGTGGAATAACAACCCTTCAGCTTCATTACTCGGGTGAGACCTTTCCTTTCATAGTATTCTCTAATTCCATCCCAGGTGGATCACTTTTTTAAAGTTATTTATTTATTAATGAGAAGCAGGAGGAGAGAGAAGGAGCCAGCCATTAGTCTGGTACATGTGCTGCCGGGGATTGAACTCAGGACCTCATGCTTGAGAGTCCAATGCTTTATCCACTGTGCCACCACCCGGACCACAGGTGGATCACTTTTTAACAAAGTCCCAAAACCTAGATATAGACCAGGTTCTGTGAGAGAGAGCATATGTTCACATGTATCCATAAACTAGTGCAAAATATATACCTGAAAGCAGAAGTACACTAGAGTTTGCAGTGAGTACCCCCCCCCAACACTTCCTCTCCACTCTTCCAGCCTTTGGGTCCATGATTGCTCAACAATTTGTTTGGCTTTGTATGTTAACTCTCTTTTCAGCCATCAGGTTCCAGATGCCAGACCCCACCAATGTGTCCTGAAGCTCCGATTCCCCAGAGACCCACCCTACTAGGGAAAGAGAGAGGCAGACTGGGAGTATGGACCGACCAGTCAATGTCCATGTTCAGCAGGGAAGCAATTACAGAAGCCAGACCTTCCACTTTCTGCAACCCACAACAACCCTGGGTCCATGCTCCCAGAGGGATAGAGAATGGGAAAGCTATTAGGGGAGGGGATGGGATATGGAGATTGGGTGGTGGGAAATGTGTGGAGTTGTACCCCTCCTACCCTATGGTTTTGTTAATTTATCCTTTCTTAAATCAAAATAAATTTTAAAAAAAGAAGTATAGTGTGTATGTGTGTGTGTGTGTGTGTGTGTGTGTGTGTGTGTGTGTGTGTGTGTTTCTTGGAGATAGGCCCTGAGGATTCTGCCACTCCGGGGCCAACTTTTTCATTCAGAGAAATAGGGAGACACTTCAGTTTCAGAATTTCCCTTGGTATCATGACACCTCCCTTGTAGTTTCATGGCTTGAATCCAGGTTTTGTTCATGGCATGGTGGGCATCCTACCAATTTAGCTCTCTCTAGTCCTTGTATTAAGTTTTAAAGGTTGAGTCAATAGCAATATGCCAACAGACATTGGGTAGAGCTGCAGGATGGACAGTACATATAGAGGGGCCAGGTGGTGGTGCACCTGGTTAAGTGCACACACTACAGTGGGCAAGGACCTAGGGTCATCCCCACCTGAAGAAGAGAAGCTTCATGAGTGGTGAAGTAGAGCTGCATGTGTCTCTCTCCCTCTCTATCTCCTCCTTCCCTTTCAATTTCTGTCTCTATGCAATAATAAATAAATAAAATTTAAAAAGATAATATATGTAAAGGCCATACCTGGTATGAAGCCTGCGACATTACAAATAACTTAGCTAAGGGGCAGGCCATGGGGTACTGCAGGATTGCTAGAAGTAAGATTTTATTTGGGCCTCGGTGGGTACACATGTTAGTTACAGTGCACAAGGGCCTGGGTTCAAGACCTCTGTCATGGGAGTCAGGCAGTAACGCAGCAGGTTAAGCACACGTGGCGAAAAGTGCAAGGACTGGATTAAGGACTGGCGTAAGGTTCAAGCCCCCGGCTCCATGCCTTGAGGGGAGTTGCTTCACTGGTAGTGAAGCAGGTTAAAAAAAAAAAAAGACCTCTGTCATTACCTGCAGGGGGAAAGCTTAAGGAGCAGTGAAGAAGTTGTGTAGCGTGTTTTCTCCACCCCCTTCTTCCTTTCCTTTTAGTGTCTCAATAAAAAAAATAGATAGTAAAAAAAAAAATTGGTTCCGAAGTAGTGGTAAAATGAAAAAAATGTTGGGCTCTCAAATGAGAGGTCCTGAATTTGATTCCTGGCACTGCATGTGCCACAGTGATGCTCTTGTCTTCTTTCTCATTAATAAATAAACAAAGAACAAACAAATAAATATTGAATAAAATTTTGTATTGGAAGAGCAATGGGTACTTATTTTAATATTTGTTACCACATGGGAGGTAACTGAAATCCTTGGGATATTTGAAACTACCCTGAGAAAGATGTACAGGAAAAAGAGAAATAGGATGAGGACAAAACCCTGGGGAGTCCCAATCTAAGGGAAAGAGCAAGGAGAGAACAATGTGAACCAGTGAGTTTCAGGGCAGAAAGATATCTTGAGCTACAGAGAATTCAAGGAAGTTAAATGAAGAGTGTTTATTGGGTTTGGCAACAAACTGGTTACAACAAACTGGTTACTGATGACCAGTGTAAGCAGTGAAGCCAGTGCTACAGGCCAGGGAGCTAACAGGCAAAGAAGGCAAGAGGCTTGATTGCAGACCTGGCCACCCAAGAAGGTCATGAGCAATATGAGATTTCACTTGGGGCACGGGCACAGTTAAGGATAAGGCCATCAGAGAGAGAGAGTGTGTGTGTGTGTGTGTGTGTGTGTGTGTGTGTGTGTGTGTGTTAGAGCTTGGTAATGCAAAGGTGTGGGTTGGTACATAGGGCAGATAGAATTATGTATACGGGAACTATTTCAGGGGCAAATGGAAGCAATCCTGGTCATCACGGCAGGAGCCAGCTGACACAGGGAACACCAGATGTTTGCAGTAGGAGAGTAAATAGACAATCTGGTGACTAATGCATCTGGGTTTGGGAATTCATAAGAAACACACCGTGATGGAAAGCAGCAAGATGCAGCAGGAGATAAGGAAGAAATGGGGGCTGTGTCACATGAAATGCAAGCAGATCTCATAAACTCTAGCTAGGATGTAACTTTTTTTGGGGGTGATGGTGGCAAGTAGCCCTTACTTAGTGGGGAAGCCAAACATTCCCTGTGGTTTGGGATTCTCTGTGCCAATGTTCCTTTAAATGTCATGGATAATTAGGAGCTCACCATGTTATATATAATTAAAATGGGAAGTACTCTGAAATAGTGTTATGGAACACCAGATTCAGAGCAAAACAAACGGCCTCCTGTTCCCAACATAGATAAACATACTCCAGTGGAGTAGAATGCAGAGATCAAATCTAATGTGTGAGGGGAGAAGGAATGGAAATGTTAGCCTAAAGTATGTCATTCCATCCAGTGGCAGAAAAAAAATACCATGGAACAGGACTCACAAGAACAGTTTATCTAGATAATAACACCTACACTCAAAAAAAAAAAAAAAAAGAAATAAACATAAAAGAAAAGAAAAAGAAAGCTGAAAAGTTAACATTAAATCCAAATTTTTACATGTCCAAGGGAAACAAAACCCTTACTTAACATTGCCAGGCATATTTCTTATAAAAGTTGATAATTTCCTAAATTATTTTAAATATGGTTCAGCCAAACACAGGTTAATGACCTTGGACAAGTCATTTAGTTTCTTTATTTGTTACACACAGATAATAGAGGCCCTAGAAGATAACAGTTTGGAAAGAACAAGGCTGTGCACCAATGCTAAGCCAAGAGCTTTTACTAAGCGGGGCACACTTTGAGAAAAATCAAGTTGAGATAGCTTAAGCCAAAAAGGGTTGTGGGGCAGTCATGCTGGAGTGTTAGGTAATATATGAATGCCCTAGTCAACTTGAGAGGTTTTTAGCAAAGGAAAAGTATACACTGCCTAGCAATCTCTGAACTTGATGCTCTCATGAAGAGCAGCAGACTATCTGAGGGGTGACCCAATGCCTCCCCTCCCGCATCACAGAACTTGAGAGCTTGAAATCCAAATGGGGCTCTCCACTCAGCTAAGGAAAACAGCCTCAAATCTTTCTGACATCTGCACAAAAGGGGTACTGAGGGGCTTTCCACAGGGTCAACATTGCTGGGGCCAGTTTAAACAAAAGTGCTTGGCCCAGGGAACTCAGGAGGGGAGGCAGACTAACTGAAAAGAGACCTGGCTGCATGGGGGTGGGGGTGGGAGGATTTGGAAGCTTCTGTGCTCACAGGGTTGGCTCTCTTAGTACTGGCCTTCTCATCTACTTGGGAATTAGGACATCCTTGTTTCTGACTCATGAAATCAAGCTTGGTCTGGTTCAATAACCTTGACAAACATTCCCCAGAAATGTTAGGCTTCAGGAACATGTTTAATTGTGTGGATTCTGAGTCATTTCACTATTGAAGAGGGGGGGGAATCTGCGCAGTGATATTCCATTTTTTCCTCTATTTTGTGCTCCCCAGCCACTCATACTTTCAAAGGAGAAGCCAGACAGGGCTCCAGATGTTTGGAACCCAAATGAGGGCTCCTCACAGAGGAAGTCCACTGCCTTCCACCTTCAAAGATAAAAAGTTCAGCCAGGAGTTAGACAATGAGGTCATTGTAGGCATGTTTGCCTGGAGTAGAATTGACCTCCATACAGATATGCAGTAAGAGTTTTACTTTTAAAGGCTTCCTAACCCAATAAACAGTGTGCAGCTACTTCTCAGTTTCCTGTCTGTTGGGTCTAACCAATGGTTTTCTATCTACTCCCTTCTCACGGCCTCCTCCTTAAACTCATTAGGAAATGCCCCTTTGTGTCAGATTTCAACTCTCATCTTTTTTCAGTTGGGTTATTTTTTCACTTGATATTTTTGCAGAGGTAAAGACCAATCAATAAGAATGAACTCTTACAGAAAGTGAGTAGAGGATATGCCCCTAAAAAAATTCCCAGAAGAAACAGAACACCCAGTGAATGTATGAAAAGAATGCTAAGCTCAATATAGCTTTGGAACTGGGATGGTTTTCACCCATATTAGGGAATATATCAAGTGTTGGCAAGGGTTTAAAAGCAAGATTACTTTTATACAATGCTGATGGGAGTCTAAATTGGAATAGATACTTTTAAGCAGTATCTGAACATTAATTTTTGAAAAATGAATATATCCTTGTTTCTGGTAATCTTGACTCTTAGTATCTATGCTAGAGATGAATAGAAAGAGGCTTGTTCAAGGATCTCCAAAACAATAATGTCATTTAAAATTTTTTATATTTATTTATTCCCTTTTGTTGTTCTTGTTGTTTTATTATTGTAGTTCTTACTGATGACATCATTGTTGGATAGGACAGAGAGAAATGGAGAGAAGAGGGGAAGACAGAGAGGGGGAGATAAAGATAGATAACTGCAGACCTGCTTCACCGTCTGTGAAGCGACTCCTCTGCAGGTGGGGAGCCGGGGGCTCGAACCGGGGTCTTTCCGCTGGTCCTTGCACTTTGTGACAGGTGCGCTTAACCCGCTGTGTTACTGCCCGACTCCCAATAATCTCATTTTTAATATAAAAAGTCTAGAAGCAATCTGAGAAGTAATTAAAATGGAGATAGCTGGGTTAAACTCTGGGGTAGAGAAAAATAATAAGACATGAGTGACCAAAAGCACAACATAATGCACTTGTTTAAAAAAGAAAAACAGAAAATAAAACTACTTCACATGAATTTTTACATATCTCTGATTCTGTATAGGAACAGTACAGAAAGACAACAGTAGGAATGAAAAATGTTAATTTTTTTTTTCTACTTTGTCCTCACTATCTGCATATTTTTAAAGAATATATTCTTCAGAGGGCTAGGAGGTGGCAAACCTGGTTAAGTGCACATGCTACCAAGTGAAAGAACTCAGGTTTAAGCTCCCTATTCCCACCTGTGGGGGGGAAGATTAACAAGTGATGTAGTGCTGCAGGTGTCTGTTTATCTCTTTCTCCCTCTCTATCCCTTCTCAATTTCTCTCTGCCCTATAAAATAAAAAATGATAAAATTTTAAAAATCAAAACAAGAAAGTCTAAATATAATTTTTAAAGAAAGTATTCTATTTACTGTAGTTATTTTTATAACATGTTTCCTGGTTGTTGATCAGAGGCCAGGGTATAGGCTTGGTGGCTGCCATGAACATGCCTTACCTAGGAGACAGTGAAAGATAAATAGACAAGGAATCAAAGGACTCAAGTAATAGCTCAGATCTGTCATAGATATGCTATATGTCCCCAGGAAGTCACTTTCCTTCTCAGAATATGTTTTCTCTGTACAACCACAGGACAAGATGAAATGGTCACTATGATCCCTTCCCTTTCTGACATTTTGTGATTCTCTAAGTTGATACCTTTAATGTAGAATAGGCCTGGCTCCTTTTGATGAGAAAATGGCTTTTTATTTCTCTTCCTTCGAATTCTGGCATAGTTTGACATTTCACTTTAATGCAAATGGAAGATAATAAAAGAAAAGGTGGAGCGGTCACTCTGTTCCCCACTTGGCTATGTTTTTTTAAGGGTTTAGTTAACCTATTTATGCAGTGTCTTTTGAAAGTTAAGATCTCAGGGTAGTTTGAGTGTGGTGAGAATGCAGATATGATGTAGGAAGCCAGAAGATTTGAATTCTGCAATATGGTCAGAAATCCTGGAAACATTGAATCCCTTAAATATTTTTCTTAAATATTTATATATTTCTACTAAAGATGCAGGTTTACTCAGTGAAAAACAGTTAAAAATTATCTGGGGTAACCCATCACATAAACATATACATATATATGGACTAAAATGAAAATGGTGTATGAATATACTATATTAGCTACCAGTTGTACAACACTTGAATTTTGCATTGTTAATAAGAGATAATGCATTGAATACCACATAATGTCTTTATGCATATTTATTTATTTACTTACTTATTAATGAGAAAGAGAGGGAAAGAACCAGTCACTCTGGCATATGCATTGACAGGTATCACATACAGGACTTCATGCCTGTGAGTCCAACACTTTATTTATAGAACACTCATAATACTTTGAAACAATGCAATATCTATGTCATTTTTAAAAAAATATTTAAAATTTTATTTATTATTATTGTTGTTGTTAATATTATAATTTTGCATCTAGGGCTGGGGCTCAGTGCCAGCATTACAAATTCACTGATCCTGGAGGCCACTTTTTCCATTTTATTGAATAGGATAGAGAGAAATTGAGAGTAGGGGGGTTAAAGAGAGGGAGAGAGAAAAAGAGGAACCTGCAGATCTGCTTCACCACTTGAGAAGCTTTCCCCTGCAGGCAGGGAGCAGGGGCTTGAACCTAGTCTTTGTGCTTAGTACTATGTGCACTTAACCAGGTGTGCCACTCTATAAATCATTCTCCATAAGTATTTACCTATATTTTTGTAGTGTATAAACGTTCTATACTCTGGATACAAAATACAAATTGTATTTCCAGTTTGTAGTTGTCTTATTCCCAAGAGTGGAAAAGAAGAACCAATGGACACAAGTGAACTATGGAATTTTACACATATTTACAAACATATCAGAATTAGGTTATTCACAAACTATTTGGCTTTTTGAAACACTCCAGATGAAACCTGGAGGAAATGTTGGCATTAAGTTAATGAAAGAAGCCTCTTCTTGATCCCTCAGAGATGCTGACCAGTCTAGTTGTATCTATTGGTAGTCAGCAAAGCTCCATCCCGCTGGTCTTCATTACTTTTCTTGTTCCATGAATGCACAAGATTACATTCTAAGCAGTTTAATTTTAAAGAAAACATACACTTCAGATAATAGCCCCACAACTTTATGCCTTTCAATGATGTTCGAAGCAACTTACTCTTGTTCCTTTTTCAGGAAGACATTTGCAGCCCCCACTGCAGTCTTGGCCCCCACAAGGCTTTCCATATGACTTCTCTCCCTGTTTGAAAAGAAAAGAAGAAGAAGAAGAAGAAAAAGCTAGTAAACCATGTGAACCAAGAAACAATAGTACACCATGAAAAATAATTTTTAGCCACACTCCTCTTAGCCAAGTAAACTTAGAGTGACCTAATAATCTTGTCTGGTTCTGTCATGCATCACATGAAAGAAAAAAAAAAACAACTTGAATTTTTACTCATTCAGGTGAGATCTATAGCTAAACAAAGAACCAGCTTGGCAGCTCATATAGGGACTGAGATTCAGATAATCCCTTGCTGATGGTTTCACTCATATATTAATTAGGAGTGAAACACATGAATTTGAAAATAAAAGTAGTCAATCCCAAGACATTGGGGAAATTGTGGTGGTTATTATTGGGGGACTTAGGGCACAGAACATTGATGGTGGTCCTCCCCAGAACTTTGCCCCACTAGGGAAAGACAGAAACAAGTTGGGGGTATGGATTGACCTGTCAATGCCAAAGTCCAGCAGAGAAGCAATTACAGAAACCAAACCTCCCACCTACTGCAACCCATAAAGATCTTTGGTCCATACTCCCATAGGGATTAAGAATAGGGAACCTTCCAGTGGAGGGGATGGAATATGGAAATTGTATCCCTCTTCTACCAAAAACTTGCCGATCATTGTTAAATCATTAACTTAAAAAAAGAAAGAAAGGAAGGCTTCTTGTCCTTTATAAGAGTAAAATAGAAGATGATTTGAAAACAGTGGCTGGCGAGAGCTCCAAAAAGCAGCAGCTTGTGACCAAGGATTCGCTGGATAGGGTAGGATACTGGGCTGTCATCAGGAAGGGGAATAAGGGGTCCTAAGGGTGATTATTTATGAAGCTCATCCCTCATCCTCACCCCAGAAATAACCCCCAGGGGCTGGAAAGCCTGTCCTAGCAGGCTCCCTGCTGAGCTATTTTCTTTACCAAGATTCCTGACTCACCAGGAGTGTCATTCCAAGCGTTTTTTCATTTTTTTTTTTTTTTTAAGTGGCTGGAGCTCTATATGAGTGACAAAATACCTTACCAATCAGAGACTTATCCCTGCCTGGGAACTACTACCTGTAGGTTTGTTTTTTTTTTTGATACTTCTTACAATTGGTTGCCCTTTCTCAGGCTGTCTGCAGGTAATCTGCAAGCTGCAGACTGACTTCTAGGTTTTTTTTTTTACTCTATTCTATTATATTATTACTATTATTATATACATGTATCCCTTTCCCCCCTCCTTCTTCAGGTTGACCAGAATTAACTTTTGTTGTTTTTTCCATTGCTAGGTGTCTGAGTGTTCTATCTAGTGTGAGAGGAACTTGTTTCTCTCTACCTCTTCCCTCCACTCTCTTTTTTCCCTCCTCCTAGCTAATAAAAAAAAAAAACACACACACACTTTCCTTTCACTGCTCTTTTTGTTTTTCTTGTTCTTGTATTTTTTTCTTCCTTACTCCTTCTTTTGCTTTCTGAATTCACTGATGATCATTTGTGAACTATTTTGGGGAAAAAATCTGACTCATAGTGGACTCTGTGTGTGTGTGTGTGTGTGTGTGTGTGACTCTCTCTTCTCTACTTCTCTTTATCCTCTTGCTATCCTTAGAATTTACAGTGAGCAGTAGATTTGCATAATTGTGTATTCTTGCTTTCCCTTTTTTACTTTCTCTTTCTTTTTCCTTTGGATTTGGTTGCTATTTTTTTCTTGGACTGGATGTGTTGTTTGGCTAACTGGTATTGGTTGAACTGCATCACTCCTTGCTTCAGTTACTATTGTTGTAATTTCTGAGGTTGGGTGACTACATTTGTCATAAAGGTATTTAGCATAGTGTGGCTTGTATTCAAAACACAACTGAAGAATGACAGATCACAAAAATAAAAAACGCATCAATAAAAAATGGTTAAACCGGGAGTCGGGCTGTAGCGCAGCGGGTTAAGCGCAGGTGGCGCAAAGCACAAGGACCGGCATAAGGATCCCGGTTCGAACCCCGGCTCCCCACCTGCAGGGGAGTTGCTTCACAGGCGGTGAAGCAGGTCTCCAGGTGTCTATCTTTCTCTCCTCCTCTCTGTCTTCCCCTCCTCTCTCCATTTCTCTCTGTCCCATCCAACAACAACAACAACAATAATAACTATAACAATAAAACAACAAGGGCAACAAAAGGGAATAAATAAATAAAATAAATATATTTTTAAAAGCTGGTTAAACCAAGAACAAATAAAATTGCTACCACAATGAATCAAGACAAAAGCACTGAAGAAAATCCAAATCAGTCAGAAGTAACCATAGACAAGAAAAAGTATGCAAGCAATAATAAACCTAATAATCAGAGAAATGAAGACAACTATGGAGGAAAAGGCTGTCAGAATTAGGGAAACAATAGATGAGACCCTCAAGGAAAACACAAGCCACCTTGAGGTAATTAGAGAACTGAAAGCTAAAATAGATGAACTAAAAGGACAATTAGCAGAACATGCTAATACTATAACTCAACTGAAGAAAGAAGCTGAGGGAAGGGAAATCAGGCTAACAGAAGCAGAAAACAGAATTATCCAGACAGAGGATGAGTTAGAGAAAACGAAGAAAGAGGTAAAAGAGCTCAAAAAGAGATTGAGAGACACTGAAAAACAACAGAACATATGGGATGATCTCAAAAAAAGTAACATTGGTATAATTGGCCTGCCAGAGGAAGAAAGAGAGGAAGGGGAAGTAAACATTCCAGAGGAAATTATAGAAGAAAACTTCTTAGACCTAAACAACAGAAAGGAAATTAAGATTCAAGAGACTCAGAGTCCCAAACAGAATCAACTCAGACCTGAAGACACCAAGACACATCATAGTTACAGTAAAAAGAAGTAAGGATAAAGAAAGGATCCTAAAGGCTGTAAGAGTAAAACAGAAAGTCACATACAGTGGAAAACCCATAATACTATCAGCAGACTTCTCCAGTCAAACTCTAAAAGCCAGAAGAGAATTACAAGCTATGTCAAGCCCTGAATGAAAAAAGGTTTCAACCAAGGATAATATATCCTGCTAGACTTTCATTCAAACTAGATGGAGGGATCAAAACCTTCTCAGACAGACAACATTTAAAGGAGGCTACCATCACCAAGCCTGCCCTGAAAGAGGCTCTAAAAGACCTCTTACAAACAAGAACATCACCATAATACTTGCCATAGATCAGAGCAAATAAAAAATTGTTGAATAAAGGCACTACAATACATTAAATTCATAATATCGATAAATGCCAATGGCTTAAACTCATCCATTAAAAGGCACAGATTGGGAGGATAGATCAGAAAACATAACCCAACCATATGCTGCTTGCAAGAATCCCATCTGACCCAACAAGACAAACACAGACTTAAAGTGAAAGGATGAAAACTATCATACAGGCTAATGGAGCACAAAAAAGGCAGGAACAACCATTCTAGTCCCTGACACAATAGACTTTAAATTATATAAAGTAATAAAAGATAGGCAAGGCCATTACATAATGATTAGAGGATCAATCAACCAAGAAGATTTAACAATTATTAACATATATGCACCCAATGAGGGACCATCTAAATACATCAAACACCTACTGAAAGAACTAGGAAAATACATCAATAGTAGTACAGTAATAGTGGGAGATTTTAACACTCCAATCTCACACTTAGACAGATCAACAAAACAGAGAATCAAATGAAGAGATGGACAGACTAGACCTCCTGGACATTTCCAGAGTTCTTCACCCCAAAAAACAGGAATACACATTCTTTTCAAATCCACACAGCACATACTCAAGGATAGACCACATGTTAGACCACAAAGACAGTATCAACAAATTCAAGAGCATTGAAATCATCCTAAGTATCTTTGCAGAACACAGTGGAGTAAAGATAAAATTTAACAACAAACAGAAAATTACCAAAAGTCACAGAATTTGGGAACTCAAAAACATGCTGCTTAAGAACACTTGGTCAGAGAGACACTCAAGCGAGAAATTCAAATGTTCTTCGAAATTAATGAAAATGAAGACACAAGCTATAAAAATATTTGGGACACAGCTAAAGCTAAAGCAGTATTGAAAGGGAAACTCATAGCTATACAATCATATATTAGAGAACAAGAAAATGCTCAAATAAATTACCTTAAAGCACACCTTAAGGATGTAGAGGAAGAGGAACAAAGGAACAATAAAGCAACAAGAAGGACAGAAATCACTAAAATTAGAGCATAAATAAACAACATTGAAAATAAGAAAACCATACAAAAGATCGATGAAGCCAAATGTTGGTTCTTTGAAAAATTAAACAAGATTGACAAACTCCTAGCCAGACTCACTTAAAAAAAGGGAGAAGACCCAAATAAATAGAATTGTCACAACTGACACCACAGAAATCTAGAACATCATGCGAAACTTCTACGAAGACCTATACACCACCAAGCTAGAGAATCTGGAAGAAATGGAAGAATTCCTAGACACAAATCCCTTCCAAAACTGAACCAAGAAGAACTACAAACCTAAATGCACCAATCACAGGCAATGAAATTGAGACAGTTATTAAGAATCTTTGCAACAACAAATGTCCTGGACCAGATGGCTTTACAGATGAATTCTACAAACCCTTCAGGAAACAGTTAATACCTATACTTCTAAACCTTTTCCACAAGATTGAAGAAACAGGAACACTCCCTTCCACCTTCTATGAAGCCAACATCACCCTGATACCAAAAGCAGATAGGGACACAACAAAAAAAGGAAAACTACAGACCAATATCTCTGATTAACATAGATGCCAAGATATTAGACAAGATCCTGGCCAACCACAGTATATCAAAAAGCAGTATATCAAAAAGATTGTTTATCAAGACCAAGTGGGATTTATCCCAGGAATGCAAGGCTGGTTGAACATAGGTAAGCCAATTGATGTCATTCATCACATCAATAAAAGCAAAGCCAAAAAACACATGATTATCTCAATAGATGCAGAGAAAGCCTTTGACAAAATCCAATGCCCATTCATGCTCAAAACACTACAAAAATGGGAATAGATGGGAAATTCCTCAAGATAGTGGAGGCCATATATAGCAAACCTACAGCCAACATCATACTCAATGGACAGAAGCTGAAAGCATTCCCCCTCAGATAGGGGACTAGGCAGTGCTGTTCATTATCACCATTACTCCTCAATATAGTATTGGAAGTTCTTGCCATAGCTGTCAGTAAAGAGAAAGAAATCAAAGGAATACAGATGTGAAGGGAAGAAGTCAAGCTCTCTCTATTTGTAGATAATATGATAGTATATATAGAGAAACCTAAAGAATCCAGCAGAAAACTACTGGAACTTATTAGGCAATATAGCAAAGTGTCAGGCTACAAAACCAATGTACAAAAATCAGTGGCATTTCTTTATGCAAACACTAAATCTGAAGAAGAAGACATCCAGAAATCACTCCCATTCACTGTTGCAGCAAAATCAATAAAGTACCTAGGAATTAACCTGACCAAAGAAGTGAAAGACTTGTATACTGAAAACTATGAGTCACTGTTCAAGGAAATAGAAAATGATACCGAGAAACAGAAAGACATCCCATGCTCATGGGTTGGAAGAATCAATATCATCAAAATGAATATTCTCCCCAGAACTATATAAAAATTTAACGTGTTCCACCAAGCTTCTTTAAGAGAATAGAACAAAAACTACAATAATTTATCTGGATCCAGGAAACAGCTAGAATCACCATAACAATCTTGAGAAAAAGAAACAGAAATGGAGGCATCACACTCCCAGATCTCAAACTATATTATAAGGCCACCATCATCAAAACAGCCTGGTACTGGAACAAAATAGGCACACAGACCAGTGGAACACAATTGAAAGCCCAGAACTAAACCCCCACATGATAGAAATCTAATCTTTGATAAGGGGACACAAAGTATTAAATGGAGGGAGGAGGGTCTCTTCAGAAAATGTTCCTGGGAAAACTGGGTTAAAACATGCATAAGAATGAAACTGAACCACTTTATCTCACCACAAACATAAATCAACTCCAAATGGATCAAGGAAATGGATGTTAGACCAGAAACTATCAAACATTTAAAGGAAAACATTGGTGGAACACTTTCCCACCTAAACCTTAAGGAAATCTTTGATGAAACAAATGCAATTGCAAGGAAGACTAAAGCAGAAACAAACCAATGGGGCTACATCAAATTGAAAAGCTTCTGCACAGCCAAAAAAAGAAAGCAAAGAGACCTCTCACAGAATGGGAGATCTTCACATGCCATACATCAGGCAAGAGACTAATCACCAAAATATACAAAGAGCTCAGCAAACTTAACAACAAAAAAGCAAATGACCCCATCCAAAATGGGCAGAGGATATGAACAGAACATTCACTGCAGAAGAGATCCAAAAGGCTAACAGACACATAAAAAATTGCTCCAGGTAGCTGATTGTCAGAGAAATGCAAATAAAGACAACATTGAGATACCACCCAACCCCTTTGAAAATGGCATACATCAAAAAGGACAGCAACAAAAAATGTTGGAGAAGTTGTAGGGACAAAGGAATCTTGCATTGCTGGTGGGAATGTAAATTGGTCCAACCTCTGTGAAGAGCAGTCTGGAGAACTCTCACAAGGCTAGATAGGGACTTCCCATTATGACTCAGTAATCCCTCTCCTAGGGATATACCCCAAGGACTCCATAATACCCAACCAAAAAGAAGCCTGTACACCTATGTTCATAACAGCACAATTCATAACAGCTAAAACCTGGAAACAATCAAGGTGCCCAACAACAGATGAATGGCTGAGAAAGTTGTGATATATTATGCAGCTATTAAGAACAATGAACCCGGGCCAGGTGGTGGCACACCTGGTTGAGCACACATGTTACAGTCCCAAGAACCCTTGTTCGAGCCCCCGTTTCCCACCTGCAGGGGGAAAGCTTCACTAGTGGTGAAGCAGGACTGCAGGTGTCTCTCTATCTCTCTCTCCCCCCTCTCCATTTCTGAGCATCTCTATCCAATAATTAAATAAAGATAATAAAAAAATTTAAAAAGAAATATCTTACTTTAAAAAAAAGAACAATGAACCCACCTTCTCTGACTCATATTGGATGGAGCTAGAAGGAATTATGTTAAGTGAGCTTAGTCAGAAAGATAAAGACGAGTATGGGATAATCCCGCTCATCAACAGAAGTTGAGAAAGAAGAACAGAAAGGGAAACTACAAGCAGGATTTGACTGAATTTGGAGTAGGGCACCAAAGTAAAAACCCTGGGTTGTGGGAAAGGGTGGATGTTTAGCTTCACGGGGAGGGGGGAGGGGGTGGTAGGAATGGTGTTTGTGTACACTCCTATCAATTTGTAGTCATATAAATCACTATTTAATTCATATGAGAGGGGAAAATTGAATATCTCAATTTTTTTAAATCACAGACTGAGTCTTTTTAATACATAGGCTGAGTCTTTGACAACGTTGACTCTCTTAAAAGCTTAGGTCAGGGAGAACAGAAGCAACTGGTGGCACAGCTATATACAAATAATGTCAAAGGACATAAATTATGGTGATGCTGTGTATTATACAGCAAAGTCTAACAAAGGGGTTTTTCAAAGTTAACCCAATTGCCAAATAATGTGATTATAGCAATAACTATCTATTGTCTTCTTAAACCCTAAGACAGCAGGAACTTCCTGCTTCCTCTATAGAGACTATATTTCCCCAGTCTTGGAACCACTAGGGTGGGGTCCAATTTACTGCATGCTTTTCTCAGTTCATACCAAATGATATTGCATCTGCTGATCCCAACCTAATCAACTCAAAGAGTACCACCTAAGCACCCTTCACTTCAGACTGTGTCCAGAGACATCAGACATGGAATGTCAACCCTTCACCTTCATTACCCAGGTGAGACCTTTACTTTCATAGTATTCTCTAATTCCATTCCAGGCGGTTCACTTCCTAAAAAGTCCCAAAACCTAGCTATAGACCAGGTTCCATGAGATAGAGTATATGCTCACATGTATCCATAAATTAGGGCAAAATATATACCTGAAAGCAAAAATACACAGTAATCTGTAGTGAGTCAGTATAAAATTCATAATGTAATAGTGTCTACTTAGACTTAGATACCCTCCTCACTTACTTACTATTTCAATAGCCTCACTCACTCCAAAGCTAACCTCATCAAAGCAAGCACTGCAAAAGTTTAATAAGGGGAAGAGACTTTAATGATGACTCTTTAGTCACTATCAGGCCACCCCATCAGCTGGGACCGTAATCGGGGAGTTGTGAGATTCCCAAACAGACATGATGGGCCTAGACCTTGAATAAATCTCTATCCCCATTATTACTGGTCATTTCTATCAGGAACAACAAGACAGACTGCTTTGTGGGCCCCCATAGGACCTTGCTGTCAACTTGGATCAACAATGGTAGAGAATGTTCCATCCTCCGAAGGAAGAATGGAGAATATACTCTATGCTACACCTGAGGAAGATGGGTCCTGATATTGGGGCAGCTTGGAAAGTTCCTACTTATGACCACAGAATGTGAGCTCATATCTACAGGGATGCCGAGGTCACATAGGCTCCTAAGCTAAATATGGGCTCCAGATCAGATCAAATCGATAGGGTTTACAGTCAACAATATTTATACACCTTTCTCATATTTGGGAGCTACTCTCTTCCCTGATCCAGATTTCTGGTCCTTCTGCCAGCCATGACATCATCTCCCCAGACAATAATTAGGACCCACCTACATATAAGATTTCAGGCTGAGGCAAAAAGAAAAAAAAAACCAAAAAAACAGTACTATAGCCAGCCATAGGCCCTCTGGAATAGAACTAAAAAGTGCCTACTAGCTATATACAAAACAGAGACACCCCTCAACTCTTCTTCTGCACTATTTCAGCCTTTAGGTCCATGACTGTTCAACAATTTGTTTGACTTTGTATGTTAACTCTCTTTTCAACCACCAGGTTCCAGATGCTAACATGATGCCGACCAGACTTCCCTGGACAGACAATCCCACCAATGTATCCTGGAGCTCTGCTTCCCCAGAACCCTTGCCCAGTAGGGAAAGAGAGAGAGAGGCTGGGAGTATGGATTGACCTATCAACATCCATGTTCAGTGGGGAAGCAATTACAGAAGCCAGACCTTCCACCTTCTGCATCCCACAATGACCTTGGATCCATACTCCCAGAGGGTTAAAGAATAGGAAAGCAATCAGTGGGGGGGGGGGGGGCGGGATACAGAGTTCTGGTGGTGGGAATTGTGTGACGTTGTACCCCTCTTATCCTATGGTTTAGTCAATGTTTCCTTTTTATAAATATATTTTTTAATTTTAATAATAATTTTTAAATTATTATTATTTTAATAATAACAATAATAATAACTTTGGTGGGGGAATGGTGTGGAGCTATACCTCTATTATCTTATGATCTTTTAAATTAGGAATTAAAAAATATTTTAAAAATCATGAAAATACAGATACCCTCTTCCTTGCTGACAGAAATTCCAGCCATAAAGTTAGAAGAATTCCATTATTTGAGGCTTTATGTAAAACTTCCACACATGTATGAAAGCATGTGTTCCAATAGGCTTATAATTTGCATGTGCTGGAAAGAAGTTGCCAAATGGGAAAACTTGAGAGAAGGTCAAGTGCTAGAAATGTGATGAAAAATACAAATGTCCGCTGAATTTTCCCTCACAGCTGTTCTCCTTAGGGTCTGCTCTTAATATACCATTCAAACCTAACAATGAAATCTCTGTCTCCAGTTTGTTCCAAATTCATCAGGTGTTATTGTATAGTACCTCCCCAAGTCTTCAGCTTCCTATTCCCCTCTTGCTTTCTTATTATGATAAATTTGAATTACTGGTTGAATTTATACAAGTGCTAAGAATGACCTGGCTTGATGCTCTCCAACTTCATCTCCCCATTCTCTTCCTGGCTCACTCAGCTCAATCATACCAGTATTCTTTTTTTTTTTTTAAAGTCAAGCCTGCATCACAGCCTTTGCTTTTCCATGAAATAGCATTGTCTTAGTTTTTTTTTTTTCTTGTTAGCATCTTTCAGTCATACAGTTCTCAGCTTAACTGTCCATAGTCAGAGAGGCCTGTCCTGACCATTCAAACTAAAGTAACCCTAGTTACTTACAGTTACATCCTTGTTATTTTTTCATCATTAATCATTCTGTCTTTCCCCACTAGAATATAACTATATACAAGTAGAAAACTTACAGGGTTGTCTAACCTTGCAACTTTCTGTCTAAAACAGGAGATGACACTTAAGGCATATTTGATGATCATGTGGATGGAGCTGGAATTTGAACTCAAATTTGGGTAACTCCAAAGCCTTGACCTTAGCTCTTATGCTTTAGTGTTTCCTAAGCCCTCTGTGTACTCTGAGGATGGTAGTGTGAGAAAACTGCTCTGCTGACCCTATCCATCTTTAGAAAAAAAAATCAAAGCATAAATTGGAGCTATTATCTGTAATACAACTTTATCTCTCATATGGATTCAATATAATCCAACTTTTCTTTAACATTTTTTTAAGAGGAAGGTATTTTTTTATGAACTAGTTTCACACTTAATCATTCTTGCCTCTTGAACTATGAGATTTTTTTCCTAACTCCCAGAGAACATTGTGGATTTCTCAGATGATCTCTTATCTCTTTAGTCATTCCTACAACACTTTTATCACTATAACACTTCAGTAACAAGGTAGTGATGGCAGAGCCATGACAAAATACTGCTATTTCAGATTCCTAACACTTTCCTGGTATGAGATATTTTATCTCTCTCATATGCCTTTGACATGGTAAGTGTGATTGTATACTTTCCAGTTTGCCTTCCATCTTGTGGTATATAGGACAGGCATGGTTTTATAAGGGTGAGATCAAGAAACATTTTAGGAGGAGGGTGAAATAGAGCAGAAACAAAGATAGGGAACCACTGAGATTAACCTTCAGCTGTGCTGTCAACTTTGTTGATTACTGTATTTCTGGGGGTTACAGATAATTTGTTTCTCACCACATTTTTGCATTACCCAAGTAATGTAATCAGCAGAAAATAATGCTTTCTTAAATGATACAAGTCACTCCTTTGAAGAGAAAGGACACAATAAACATTGTCAACATTGAAGTGGTATCTGTTCAGAGCTATGACCTACTTTCAGACAGTGTCTTTTGGGTATCCCATAAAGGTTACCTATTGTGGAGCAAGTTCCAAAACCTCTAGCACAGGACAAGAAGGGTCAAAAGAGGAGGGCAGGATGAGAGAGGGAGAAAATTTTAACAAGAGCTAAGAAATGGAAGCTAATATTTCTTGGGGACTTGGCAGAACAAGGAGGCAAAGATACCCAGCTAACAGGAAGCCATCACTGTCCTCTGTCACTGAGGCAAGTAACCAGAGAAGCCCCAATGGCCACAAGGCAATTTCCTGTAATGCCACAGGACCTGGCAGTTCCCCCAGGAGTGTTGAATTACAATGAATGAGGCATGTGTGAAAGGAATGGCTCCCTGGGAACATGGCAAGATCAGGACCCAAGGAAGTCTCTGCCTTATGCTTGTTCATCTAGGGATACTCCAACCCCATTCTATCATGCTACATCTTACCCAGGAATGACCTCCCTTTCATTCTCAAAACTTAGCCCTTCTTTATACTCATAGAAAATTAGAACTGGGGCTAATGAGGCAGCATAATGGTTCTGCAAAACTCTATAATTCCTGAGGCTCCATGGTTCCAGATATAATCCCCAGCATAACCATAAGCTAGAGCTGAGCAATGCTCTGGTCTTGCTCTTTATATCTCTTTCTCATTAAAATAAAATTTAAAAATGAAAGTTAGAACTGGAAAAACCCTGGAAGATCATCCAATACAGTGGTTCTTAATTCTATCAGAGTAGCACACCATTTTAGTACACAACTATGTGTTATTCTCTCTTGCTACCTTGCAAGGGAATTCATGGGAATACAAAAATACAGATATACGATAATTTGCATTTGTGCTATTTATTGACTTAAAATCAGTTTGTAAAATTATAAGATTTCAGAAGTATGATATCCCACCTATCCATGTGTATGCACAACACACTGCACCCACCACCAAAGCATTAATTCAAAAAACTTATGTCATATTTTCATCACAATGAAAAACAAGTCTCTTAAAATAAATCAATATAAATTTCTCTATGTAAATTCTCACAAATGTCTATATTATGATCCATAGGAAGTTGTCAGAGAATAGCAGCTTGATGAATAATCACTATAAAGTAAGTGACATAGGGATATGATACTTACAGCTGTGAATGAAGGAAGTTGCTACTGAAGTGGTGACTACCTCACATAATAAAGTCCTGAAAACAAAAATCAATCTTTCCATTGCTTACTGGGTAGTTACATTTAATAATAAAATTGTGGGAAAAGTCATTTCAGTATGTAAAACATGACTATGTTCTAGGCTCAAATAATTACAAATAGAGTTACTGTAGGGACATTGTGGGGATGTGGTGGAGCCTGTCAGGGCTTGACCTGAGAAATACTCCCATTCTGATAGTCTCTCTCTCTACGGAGAGGTTGAGTAAGGGGGACACAGGAATCTCAAAAGGTTGCCTGTCATATCTGACTTCCCTGCCTCACAGAACACCCTGCATTTTTCTGCCTCCAGGAGCCTGGCATTCCTTAAAACATTAAATCTGCTCCACCCTGCATTCCTTGATGCTATGCCCCTTCCTTTTATTATCTACATATCAATCTTCTGCTTTGTCTTACAAATGACTAAAGGTCTCCTTCCTAATTCCCAGCAGGGTATTGCTAATCCTACCAGTTGAATCCCTAGCAACAGTTGCTGGGGAGGTCCATACCATTCCTGACCCCTTTTTCCTTTCTCTGCCCCTTTCCTAACCATGCCACTTCTGTTTCTGTCTCTTCTGTGTTCCGACCTGGAGGAAGGCACGCATGCAGACCGGAAGGCTGATGTAGGCCATTGCTGTTTGCACCACGTGGCTTAACCAGGTGTGCTACTGCCCGACTCTGGGGTGTTCAGATGAATAAAGATTTGTATTTCTTGCCGCCAAGAGCTTGGTTCCTGGGTCATCTCTTTCCTTTGCATTGCTAGCCCAACAAGTTATAACTTCCATGAATTGTCAGAAGTCCCCCATCATCCAGGATTATTGCTGGGGCTTGGTGCCTGCACTATGAATCCACTGCTCCTGGAAGACATTTTTTCCATTTTTTGTTGCCCTCATTTTTTGCTGTTGTTGTCGTTGAATAGGACAGACAGAAACTGAGAGAGGAGGAGGAGAGAAAGATAGACACCTGCAGACCTACTTCACTGCTTGTGAAGTGATCCCCCTGCATGTGGGGAGCAGAGGGCTTTAATAAGGATCCTTAGGCCAGTCATTGTGCTTTCAGTCCTGTGCTTAACCAGCTGCGCTACCACCCCCACCCGCACCCCACCCATCTTTTTTTTTTTTTTTGCTTCCAGGGTTGTTGCTGGAATTCAGTGTCTGCACTATGAATCCACTGCTCCTGGAGGCTAATTTTCCCTTTTGTTGATCTTATTGTTTATTTTGTTATTATTATTGTTGTTGTCACTACTATTATTGTTGTTGGATAGGACAGACAGAAATTGATAGAGGACAGGAGAACAGAGAAGAGGAGAAAAAAGACACCTGCAGACCTGCTTCACCGCTTGTGAAGCAACCCCTCCTGCAGGTGGGGAGGCAGAGGCTGGAAGCAGGATACTTAAGTCAGTCCTTGGCTTTGTTCCATGAGTGCTTAACCCAGTGCGCTAAAGCCAGACCCTCCTTTTAAAATATTTTATTTATTTATTTATTTATTTATTTATTATTGTATAGAGACAGGGAGAAATGGAGAGGGGAGATAGAGAGAGACAGAGAGATGCCTACAGCCTGCTTAACCACTTGTGAAGATTTCTCCCTGCAGGTGAGGCCTGGGTACTTGAACTTGGGTCATTGTACACTATAATGTGTATGCTAAACCAGTTACTCCACCTCCTCCCTTTTTTTTTTCTCCTGGATTTCTCTCTGTCTCTATCAGTAAAGAAAGAAAAAGGAAAAGAAATGGTCATGGGGAGTGGTGGAGTCTTTGTGCCCTAGTGATAACCCTAGTGGCAACAAACAAATGAACCCAAAAGAAAAGACCCACCATGTACAAATTGGGCCAATGTCATGTTTCTGTGGAAGTTGTTGCAATGTTCCTTTAGGATGCATAACCAGCAATCTTTTTTTTTTTCAAACAAGCAATCTTATCTATAAGGGAAAGGTCAGCCTATTTTACCTCTGTATATTTCACAGTGTTAGAGAAGTAACCTACATTCTAGCCATTATCTGAGACAGTTGTATTAGTTCAGAATACAGGCTCTAGGGAAAAAAAAAGAATACAGGGTCAGTCCATATAAGTCTAAATGCTAGCTCTAATATTTCTGAGTTGGATGACCTTAGGCAAGTGATTAATCTCTTTAATATCCAACTTTCCAACTATAAAATGGAGGTGGGAACAGTACCTACTCAATAGGGGTTTATTGTAAGATTCAACCAGCACAGTTTTATAGCAAGCAGCACAGGTTTATAGCAAACACCCAGTGTCAGTTATTGTTATTATTAAATTAATAGTATATAGTTATACATAATTAAGTTATACAAACATTTGTGCATAGTTAATTAAATGAAACTCAGTGTTTCTGTAATATTCAGGCCTCTCAGGAGCTTTTGTAGTAAGCTGATAGATGATGAGGTCAGGGACATAGAAGGGACCAGGTCATGAAGGACTTTATAAACCAAGGTAAGAATTTTGCCTTTGGAAACAGCATTGGAACATTAAGTGTGACACTACTTGAAGGTGGGTTCATTTCCAGCTGCCATGTGAACTGTCATGGGACAAGGGTAGAAACAAGAAGGCCACCTTGGAGGCTTTCATGGTAGTCCAGCAGAAGATTAATGGTGGCTTAGAGAAAAGGAACATTTGCCAAGAATGGCAGGAATGAGGGATTCTGGATATATTATGGAAGTAGATTTGGACTGGATGTGTGATGTGACTAACAGAGTTAAGGAGGGGCCGAGTGGTGGCACACCTGGTTGAGTGCACATGTTACAATGTGCAAGGACCCAGGTTCGAGTCCCTAGTCCCCACCTGCAGGGGAATGCTTCACAAGTGGTGAAGCAGTGCTGCAGGTGTCTCTCTGTCTCTCTTTCTCTCTACCCCACCCTCCCCTCTTGCTTTCTGACTGTCTCTATCCAATAAATAAATAAAGATAACAAAAAAATATAAAAAAGAGTTAAGAATGGTGATCCAGGAGGTGGCACAATGGATAAAGCACTGAACTCTCAAGCATGAGATCCCGAATTCAACCCCCAGCAGCACGTGTACTGGTGTGATGTCTGGTTCTTTCTCTCTCTCCTATCATTTTCATTAATAAATAAATAAAATATTTTTAAAAAAACAGTTAAGGATTTTCAAAGTGCCTATGCTAAGCAATAAGCAAGGTAGACATGCTACTTATTCAGATGGAGAAAACTGTGCTAGCCCAGGGGCAGAAGGAGTTCCGGTTCTAAGACAGCTCTTTTCCATCTAACTGGAAACATGGAAAATCTAGTTGACTGGTAATCTAAGGTTCAGGAGAGTTTAGAGATGTACATGCGATACCTTCATTGGCATAAACTTGACTATGTTGTGGTAATAAACCCCAAATCTCAACTGTTTAACATAACAAATGTTTACTTTTTAAATTTTTTTCTCATGTCATAAACCATGGAGCACAGGCAGCTTTGCTTAGTAGCTTCTTCCAAAGGTGACTTGAATTCCTAAGCTCTTTGTGTCTGGTAACTGTCATCTCAGATGCTGATACTTGCTTGTAATTGCCCCCTGACTATAATCACATTCCCCTTAACAAGAACTAGACATGTTGGACAACCTAACAGCATGTAAAATATGAGAGAACAAGCAATATCTCTGCAATAAATGGAATATAAAACTACAAGAATAGATAAGCTCCCCAAAGGAGTGACTGTAAAGAAAAGGGAACAGAACCACCTTAGAAGTGAGCACAGAGGCACACCAGTGTTGCAGACACAGAAACAAAACAGAGAGGATCCTGGAAGTCATCTCAATAACGAATTTCAAAGAGGGGGCCAGGCAATTGAACACAGGGTTAAGTGCTCATAGTATACAAAGTGCAAGGACCAGCTCAAGGAACCCGATTCGAGACCCCGGTTCCCCACCTGCAGGGGGTTGCTTCACAAGCAGTGAAGGGGTTTCTATAAGTCTGTAAAAAAAAGTGAGTCTATAAATGAAGCAAGCAAGTAGAAAGAACTAAAAAGACACCATAAAGTTTCTAATGAAATTGTTTCTACTTAGACATAGATGTCCTCCTCACCTATTTCCTATTACACTTCCCTCAGTCACTCCAAAGCTAATCTTATCAAAGTAAGGACTACAAATGCTGAATAAGGGCAAGAGACTTGTATACTTTAATGATGACTCTTCAGTCTCTATCAGGCCACCCTGTCAGCTGGGGCCCTAGTCACAGAGTACTGAGATTCCTACACAGAAGTGATCGGCATAGACCTCGAATAGATCCCTCTCTCCATTGTCACTGGTCACCTCCATCAGGAACAACACAATAGGCCCATGTGTGGGCCCCCATAGGACCTTGTCCTCAATGTGGATCAACAACGGTAGAGAATGTTCCATGCTCCGAAGGGAGGCTGGATAGCATACTCTGTCTACTACTTGAGAAAGATGGGTCCTGAAATTGGGGCAACTTGGAACATTCCTACTCATGACCACAGAATGTAAGCACAGACCTACAGGGATGCAAAAGTTATATAGGCTCCTGTACTGACTATGGGCCCCAGATCAGATCAATGGGGTCTACAGTCAACAATATTTATACACCTTTGCCATATTTGGGGCTACTCTCTTCCCTGATCCAGCTTTCTGGTCCTTTTTCCAGCCACAACATCATCTCCCCAGAAAATAACCTGGGTCCAACTGCATATCACAGGTCAGGCTGAGGAAAAACTAGTTTATTCATGGGCCCTTTGGAATATAACTAAAATAGGCCTACTAGCTATCTTCAAAACGGAGACCCCAAATCTTCATCTGCAATATTCCAGCCTTTAGGTTCATGATTAGTCAACAATTTGTTTGGCTTTATATGTTAACTATTTTTTTCAGCTACCAGGTTCCAGATGCTAACAGGATGCCAACCAGAGCTCCCTGGGCAGACAACCCCACCAATGTGTCCTGGAGCTCCGATTCCCCAGAGCCCTGCTCCACGACAGAAAGAGAGAGATAGACTGGGAGTATGAATCGACTTGCCAATGCCCATGTTCAGCAGGGAAGCAATTACAGAAGCCAGAGCTTCCACCTTCTGCATCCCATGAAGACCCTGGGTCCCTACTCCCAGAGGGATAAAGAATAGGAAAGCTATCAGAGGAGGGGATGGGATGCAGAGTTATAGTAGTGGGAGTTGTGTAGAGTTGTACCTCTATTATCCTATGGTTTTGTCAGTGCTTTCTTTTTATTAATAAAAAATTTTTACAAAAACCTTTTCCACACAGAATCCCACCTGAGTGTTTTATTAAAACCCTGAAGTAGGTATTTAAATATACAAACATGTGTAGAAACAGATACACATATAGGGTCCCTCTGTCTCTCTCACTCTCTGTCTCCTCTTCTGCTCTCAATTTCTCTCTATCCTACCCAATAAAGTGAAAGAAAAAAGAAAACCTCCAGGAGAAGTAGATTCATAGTGACAACACTGAGCCCCAGTAATAATCCTGAAGGCAAGAAAAAAAGTCTTTCAAAGAGAAACCTGTAATAGACTGTTCAATGGTTTTTAAATGGGGAGCAAGATGAAGTATAAGGATGTCATGATGGATCTATCAAGGGTATAACCTGGACAAGAATAATTTAAGGAAAAACAACTAAGAAAATGCAGGCCTACTAAAGACTAATATGGTATTTTCTTTAGTTTTGTTCTGCTATGTGGATATAGATGGAGATTATAGGAAGTTTTGGATTTAGCCAGGATTGATGCCCATAGGGTGAGAATGATAAAGGCAAACAGGGGCAAGAAATTCAAAGGTATATGTAAAGAAGTCATTGCAATGATAGGCCATGAACTTTAGGTTTTCTAAGGAGGGAAATCAGTACAGGTGGTGGGTAAAAAGCAGTTAAAACAGGGGGCTATACTCAGCTCTGGTTTATGGTGGTGCAGGGATTGAACCTGGGAGTTCAAAGCCTGAGGCATGAGAATCTCTTTGCATAACCATTATGCTATCTCCCCCACCCCCATTACTTTATTCTATAAGGCTACTATTACTACTTGGCCAATTTATAAGTAACCTTCATATGTTATTCTCATTCTCACAACTACTTTAAATATCTATATTACAGATAGGAGGAAAAAAAGAACTAGACATCACTCTGGTGCATGTGCTGCTGGGGATTGAACTCAGGACCTCATGCTTGAGAATCTAGTGCTTTATCCATTGCACCACCTCCCGGACCATGATATTTATATTTTTTTACATGTTCATTTACTTGAATAAATAAAACAAACTAGAGTCTCAGTGAGTCGAATCCACTTGCAAGTCAAATGACAAAAGCAATAACTCCAAGCAAAGTTTCACTTTTCCCTCCAGAGCTGAATTTCTATCATTATTGTCACTATTATACTATTATTACTACTATTATATTTTGTCATTGCTATGATGTCACCACTCCACATGGACTTTTTCAGAGAGACAGAGGGAGAGATGGAAAGACATCTTAGCACTGAAACTTCTCTTAGTGTGGTGGGGGCAGGATCAAACTTGGGTCCCATGAATGACCAAGTGGGCACCCTCCCAGGTGAGCTATCTTGCCAGTCTGTTCATTAATTGAAATTTAAACATATGGGCAAGGTAATGGTACAGCCTGTACAGCACATAACCATGTGTGAAGACCTAGGTTCAAGTCTCTGGTCCTCATCTGCATGGGGGATGCTTCATGGGTGGTGGGGAAGTGCTGCAGGTCTCTCTCTCTCTCTCTCTCTCTCCCTGTCTATATCACAAAAAATGCCTACCAGAGAAGTCGCCATGCAAGCACAGAGCCCCAGCAATAATCCTAGTGACATAAAAGGAATTTGGGCCCAAATTAAAATAGGACACCAAACCCTGGGTTGAGAGTGAGGGTAGATGTTCGGCTTCTTAGGGCGGGGGCGGGGGGCAGGAAGGATGGAATGGGACAGTGTTTTGGTGGTGGGAATGGTGTTTATGTACACTCTTATTAATTTGTAGTCATATAAATCACTATTTTAAAAAAAAGAAATTGGGGGTGGGGGGGGGAAGTCAAACTAAATTTTGTCCAAGGTTCAATGTGTATTTTCCCTTTAAGAACAGCGCTTTTTGAGTTTAAGAATGGGAAACTGTGTAATCAGAAGGAAGTGATCTGTGGGTGCTGGCTCCCTACCAGGTGGAATTTGTCACCTACATTCTATTTTAAGGAGGAAGGTGACACAAGACATTGCTGAGCAGTGCAGGAAGGCATCTCCCTGTGACATCTGTCTGTGTTTCCATCATGCACAAACACTACAGGAGGAGCCAGGTGGTAGGGAGAGGAGCAGGCACACAGGATAGCACTGGGAAAACATTATTCTGCCAGAATGAACCAGGGCCTGAGTGTGTGTGTGTGTGTGTGTGTGTGTGTGTGTGTGTGTGTGTGTGTGTGTGATTATTGTGCTAGACTTTAAAATGAATTAACTGAAGGGTTGGACAGTAGTTCACCTGATTGGATGCACATGTTAAGGATGCTCAAGTACCCAGGTTCAAGACCCCAGTGCCCACCTACGGGGTGAGGCATTATGAATGGTGAAGTAGGGCTACATATGTGTCTTTTTCTCTATCTTCCTCTATCCCCTCTCAATTTCCTTCTGTCTTATCAAGTTAATTAATTAAAAATTAATAAATTCACCAAGAACACACTCATAACACAAATGAATTCAATGTGGTCCAGAATATTCTTCAAACAGTAACAAGTGGTTACTGAGCAGGTACTGGGAGCTAGTGAGGAATTTTAAACCATTAAGCCTGGGAATCTGAGGACCAAAGCTTTCACAGTTCACAGGTCATTAGTTAGAGTGGACAGGGCTAACAAGTCAAGAAACAGCATGTCAGACAACATAAAACTTAGAAGTATGTTTCAAATTAGCATAAGGATGTTCTTTAAGAGTCCCATGGATAACATTGGTAGGAGAGAGAGAGAGAGAGAGAGAGAGAGAGAGAGGGACCCATTACCCAAGGTCCTAGATAAGGAATCCTTGGATCCCCCCATAGATAATATAGGTTTAGACCTCTGAGAGATCCCTCTCTCTGCCATCACTGGTCACACCCATTGGTAACATCATTATAAGCCCTTTCGTAGACTTCTTCCAGATTTTACTCTCACTAAGAAATATCAATGGTATGAACTGCCCCACTCTGCTATGGGAAGCTGGGTCATCCTATTCTGCCACTCAAGGAAGATTAGCTCTGAAATGAGAGCAGCCTACATTTTCCTAGATATGACTATAGACTGTGCACTGTCTGACAGGGACTCAGAGATTGTACAGGCTCCAGTGCTAAACAGTAAATTGCATTTATGTATCTTGTTCAAGTTCTTGAGCAACTATCTGCCCTAATCCTGTTTCCCAGTTCTACTATCAACTCTGACACCATCTTCTCAGACAATATTTCTAGTCCACCCCCATATGAACTATCAAGCTCAAGCAAAGATTATTAAGACATAGGCTTCTAGGAATATTCCTAAAATAGACTTCCTCGCTTCTTTCTACCCTAAGGTCCCTATTTTCACCTGTTCTATTCCTATTTTATGGCTCCTGTTTATTAAATATTTTATCCTGCTTTCCATCTTACTGCATTTCAGCCACAAAGTTTCAGATGCTATTATAATACAATTCTGACTTCCGTGGGCAGATGACCTCATCAATGCTTCTTGGAACCTCACCTCTCCGGAGCCCTACCCCACTAGAAAAAAGATAGAAACAGACTGAGGGTATTGATTGACCTGACAGTGCCCATAGCCACTGCAGAAACTATTACAAAAGTTAGAATTCCCACCTACTGTACTCCAAAAAGAATTTTTGAGGAAGGATAAACAATAGAATAGTTTCCAATGGAGGGATGGGACACAGAATTCTGGCAGTGGGAACTGTATGGAATTACACCCCCATTACATTTATGCCCCTTATAATATTGTAAATAAATATTAAAACATTAATAAAAGTAAAACTTAAAAAAGAGATTGATAGGGCCAACGGTTTGAGAAAATGCTTAAAGTCATTGAGTATAAGAGAAATGCAAATAAGACAACAATAAGATATTACTTTAAATGGGTGGCTTCAAAAAAAGCTATGGTGATGTCATACATTAGACAAAGACAGAAAAAGAATTTAGCAGTCTCTTAGGATGGTTACGCTGCTACATATTCTTTGATGTAAACCAATGGTAAATCAACAATAGAAATAATTAAAGAAAAGAAGTAAAATAGAGCAGCTGTGTTTCTATCCTCTTCTTTCCCGGGTCAACTAGGAATACCAAAGGAGATCATCTGGAACTGCAACAAGGCAGGACTAGAACGACTTCAGGAACCCATCAAATCACCAGTGAGTACAAATATGTGTGGCTCGTGGACAGAGAGGAGCCTAGGGAGAGATTGAGTGTCTGGTAACATTCCGACAGTTTACCAGTTGAGGCACCACCTCCAGTCTGTTTTATCAACAAAAAGATGGCTGAAGGGAGGAGAGGACACCCCTAAGACTCACCAAATGGAACTGTGAGTCTCCATTGCTACTGCCCTCAGAGGCTGGAGCAGCAGGGGAGAGGCCCTGTGCTGACATCAAGGGACAGAGAAATAACAAGAAAACTCAGGAGAAGATCTACACATAGGTGCCCTAGAGGTGGGGCTGTGTGGTGGAAGCCTTTCCATGTTGTTCTCCTGATGAGAACATAGTGAATAGTTGCCTCAGAAACTACAGACTATAAATGTGACTTGTTTAGAAATTCACAGGGCCCAGCAGTGGTGCCCAGCTTGGCAGAGAAGCTGAACTGAGCCTGGAGCTTTGGGTACTTGGGGTGTGAGTGTCTCTTTGCATAGCCACTGTATTATCTCCCCCCACCCTGCTTTATCTCTTGGTCAGGAGTAAGGGATTAAGCTAAGAATCCTACATATAATTTAAAATCCCTCAGGCTCCCATAGCCTACAGGGAAGAAAAAGAACAAAAGAGGATTTTAAAACACTGACATACAACTCAGGGATTAAAATAATATTGAAACAACTGTCAATTTCTACCACGGTGAATTATTTAAGTACCTTACTTAGACACAAGTCAATCCAGGCAAGAGTGATCAGTAATTTAAAAAGTACTGAGAGAGGGACCTCATAACATACAATATAAAATGGTTAAGCCAACATGAAGACATATTGGAGAAATGAACCCGGACAAGAGACCAGCTAAAAGACGCCCAAAGGGTGAAGCACAAAATAATGAGGTCAACATCCAAAAACTAGTTAAGGAAATAATCACAGGAGTGAGTAAAGACTTTGAAAGAATTGTCATCAGAAATGCAGAAACAACAAATGAGACCCTGAAAGAAAATACTAATTATCTCAAGGTTATTAGAGAGCTGAAAGCTGAAATAGCTGAGCTGAGAACACAACTAGCTGAAAAAGCTAAAACAGTATCAGAACAGGGTAACAAAATAGATGAACTCCAGAAAACAGTACAGGGGAGAGAAAATAGAATAACAGAATTAGCAAGATTGAGGATGAATTAGAGACAACTAAAATAGAAGAGATCTCAAGAAGAGATTAAGAGATACTGAAAAAAACAATAGAGACCTATGGAATGAATTAAAAAGAAATAATATACACCTTATTGGCTTACCAGAGGATAAAGAGAGAGAGGGGAAGAAAGTCTTCTTCAGGACATAATAGCTGAGAACTTCTCTAGTTTATACAACATCAAAGACATAAAGGTTCAAGAAGCCCAGAGGGTCCCAAAGAGAATTAACAAGACTTAAGGACACCAAGACACATCATATTTAAAATGGAAAGGAATAATGATAAAGAATGGATCCTGAAGGCTGCAAGAGAAAAACAAAGAGTCATCTACAGAGGAAAACCCATAAGATTAGTAGCAGACTTCTCCACACAAACACTACAGGCCAGAAGAGACTGACAAAATATTTATAGAGTGCTCAATGAGAAAGTCTTTCAACCAAGACTACTTTATCCTGCTAGACTGTCATTCAGACTAGATGGAGGCATAAAAACCTTCTGAGACAAGCAACAGTTGAAAGAATCAACTATCACCAAGCCTGTCCTGAAAGAAGTTCTGAAAGCTCTCCTATAAACAGTCAGACCATCATAAATATGCCATATATTAGAACATTCTAAATATCTAAAAGGATGGTGTTAAAATATCTTCAATTTTTGATATCAATAAATGTCGGTGGCCTGAATTCACCTATTAAAAGGAACAGAGTAAGAAGATGTATCAGAAAACACAAACCCAAAAATATGCTGTCTACAGGAAACCCACCTCACTCAACAAGACAAACACAGACTCAAAGTGAAAGGAAAGGAAACAATCATACATGCCAGTGGCCCCCAAAAAGAGCAGGAACAGCTATTCTCATATCTGACATGATAGATTTTAAAATAAATAAAATAAAAAATGATAGGGATGAACACTACTCAATGCTCAGCGGATCAGTCAATCAAGAGTACTTAACAGTTATGCACCCAATGAGAAGGCATCTAAATACATCAAACATCTACTGAAAGAGCTACAGCAATATATTAACAGTCATAGGAGGGGACTTCAACACCCTACTCTCTCATCTTGACAGATCATCCAGACAGAAAATTAATAAAGACATGAGGGAGCTAAATGACTAGATAGATAAACTAGAACTATTGGACATTTTCAGAGTCATTCATCCCAAGAAACTGGAATACACATTCTACTCAAGTCCACATGGGTCATTCTCAAAGATAGACCATATGTTAGGCCACTAAGACAGCATCAGCAAATTCAAGAACATTGAAATCATCCCAAGCATCTTCTCACACCACAGTAGAAATAAGCTGACACTTAACAATCAACAAAAGATTAGTAATAGTTCCAAAATGTGGAAGTTGAACAGTACACTACTTAACAAGTACTGGGTCAAATAGGAAATCAAGGAAGAAATCAAAATTTTTTGAGAGTTCAATGAAAATGAAAACACAAGCTATTAAAATATTTGGGACACAGCTAAGGCAGTACTGAGAGGGAAGTTTGTAGCCATACAAGCACACATTAGGAAACAAGAAAAAGCACAAATAAACAGCCTTATTTCACACCTGGAAGACCTAGAAGATGAAGAACAAAGGAACCCTAAAACAGCCAGAAGGACAGAAATCACTAAAGTTATGGCAGAAATAAATAACAATGAAAATAAGAAAATCATAAAAAAGACTAACGAAAATAAATGTTGCTTCTTCTGGCCAGGCTTCCCTGGATTGAAGACCCCACCAACGTGTCCTGGAGCTCAGCTTCCCCAGAGACACACCTTACTAGGGAAAGAGAGAGGCAGACTGGGGGTATGGACCAACCAGTCAACGCCCATGTTCAGCAATTACAGAAGCCAGACCTTCCACCTTCTGCAACCCACAATGACCCTGGGTCCATGCTCCTAGAGGGATAGAGAATGGGAAAGCTATTAGGGGAGGGGGTGGGAAATGGAGATTGGGTGGTGGGAATTGTGTGGAACTGTACCCCTCCTACCCTATGGTTTTGTTAATTAATCCTTTCTTAAATAAAAAATAAAAATAAAAATAAAGAGTAAACAAAATCAACAAACCTTTAGCTAAACAAAAAAGGGAGAAGACCCAAATAAATCAAATAGTAAATGAAAGAGGAGATATCACAACAGACACGGCAAAAATTCAACATATCTTGCGAGACTTCTATGGAGAACTCTATGCCACCAAGCTAGAGAACCTGGAAGAAATGGACGAGTTCCTGGATACCTACCAACTACCAAAATTAAATAAACAGGAACTAGATAATAAGAACAGGCCCATCACAGCTAATGAAATTTAAACAGTTATCAGAAACCTTCCCAAGAATAAAAGTCCTGGACCAGATGGTTTTACTAATTAGTTCTACAAAACCTTCAAAGAAGAACTGATATCCCTACATTTAAAAGTCTTCCAGAAGAGTGAAGAGAGGGGAATACTCCCTGCCAGCTTCTATGAAGCCAACATCACCCTTATACCAAAAGCAGACAGGGACACAACCAAAAATGAAAACTACAGACCAATATCTCAGATGAACATAGATGATAAAATATTGAACAAAATTCTATCCAGCTGGATACAACAGTGTATTAAAAAGGTTGTTCGTCATGACCAAGTGGGATTTATCCCAGGCATGCAAGTTTGGCTTAATATATGTAAATCAATCAATATGACCCACCACATCAATAAAAGCAAGACCAAAAACCACATGATCATATCAATAGATGCAGAGAAAGTCTTTGACAAAATACAACATCCCTTTATCATCAAAACACTACAAAAAATGGGAATAGATGGAAAATTCCTGAAGATAGTGGAGTCTATATATAGCAAACCTACAGCCAACATCATACTCAATGGTGAAAAAACTGGAAGCATTTCCCCTCAGATCAGGTACTAGACAGGGCTGCCCACTATCACCATTATTATTCAACACAGTATTGGAAGTTCTTGCCATATTAATCAGGCAGGCGCAAGGAATTAAAAACATACAGATTGGAAGAGAAGAAGTCAAACTCTCCCTATTTTCAGATGACATGATAGTATACACAGAAAAACCTAAGGAATCCATCAAGAAGCTTTTGGATATCATCAGGCAATACAGTAAGGTGTCAGGCTACAAAAATAACATTCAAAAGTCAGTGGCATTCTTCTATGCAAACACTAAGCTAGAAGAAATTGAAATCCAGAAATCAATTCCTTTTAATATACCAACGAAAACAATGAAATGCCTAGGAATAAACCTAACCAAAGAAGTAAAAGACTTGTATATTGAATTTTATGAGTCACTACTCAAGGAAATAGAAAAAAACACAAAGAAGTGGAAAGATATCCCATGTTCATGGGTTAGAAGAATTAACATCATCAAGATGAATATACTACCCAGAGCCATATACAAATTTAATGCTATCCCCATCAAGATCCCAAACACATTTTTAAGGAGAATAGAACAAATGCTACAAGTGTTTATCTGGAACCAGAAAAGACCTAGAATTGCCAAAACAATCTTGAGAAGAAAGAACAGAACTGGAGGCATCACACTCCCAGATCTCCAATTGTATTATAGGGCCATTGTCATCAAAACTGCTTGGTACTGGAACATGAATAGATACAGTGACCAGTGGCATAGAACTGAAAGTCTGGAAGTGAGCTTCCATACCTATGGACATCTAATATTTGACAAAGGTGCCCAGACTATTAAATGGGAAAAATGAGTCTCTTCAAAAAATGGTGTTCGAATAAATGGGTTGAAACATGCAGAAGAATGAAACTGAACCACTATATTACTACCAAATACAAAAGTAAATTCCAAGTGGATCAAGGACTTGGATGTTAGACCAGAAACTATCAAATACTGAGAGGAAAATATTGGCAGAACTCTTTTCCACATAAATTTTAAAGACATCTTCCATGAAATTAATCCAATTACAAAGAAAACTAAGGCAAGCATAAACTGATGGGACTACATCAAATTTAAAAGCTTCTGCACAGCAAAAGAAGCCACTACCCAAACCATGAGACCCCTCAGGGAATGAGAGAAGATATTCATGTGCCATACATAAGACAAGAGGCTAATAACCAAAATATATAAAGAGCTTGCCAAACTCAACCACAAGAAAACAAGTGACCCCATTCAAAAATGGGTACAGATAATGGACAGAATATTCACCACAGAAGAGATCCAAAATGCCTTGAAACACATGAAAAAATGCTCCAAGTCTTTGATTATCAGAGAAATGCAATTAAAGACAACAATGAGATACCACTTCACTCCTGTGAGAATGTCATACATCAGAAAAGGTAGCAACAAATGCTGGAGAGTTTGTGGTTTCAAAGGAACCCTCCTGCACTGCTAGTGGGAATGTCAATTGGTCCAAACTCTATGGAGAACAGTCTGGAGAACTCTCAGAAGGCTAGAAATGGACCTACCCTATGATCCTGCAATTCCTCTCCTGGGGCTATATCCTAAGGAACCCAACACAGCTATCCAAAAATATCTGTGTACACATATCTTCTTAGCAGCACAATTTGTAATAGCCAAAACCTGGAAGCAACCCAGGTGTCCAACAACAAATGGGTGGCTAAACAAGTTATGATATATATATATATATATATATGGATACTACTCAGCTATTAAAAACAGTGACTTCACCGTTTTCAGCCCATCTTGGATGGAGCTTGAAAAAAATCATTTTAAGTGAAATAAGTTAGAAACAAAAGGATGAATATGGGATGATCTCACTCTTAGGCAGAAGTTGTAAAACAAGATCAAAACAGAAAACATAAGTGGAACCAGAACTGGAATTGACATACTGCACCAAAGTAAAAGACTCTGGTGTGTGTGTGTGGGGGGGAGAATACAGGTCCAAAAGGGATGACAGAGGACCTAGTGGGGGTTGTATTGTTATATGGAAAACTGGGCAATGTTATGCATGTACAAAGTATTGTATTTACTGTTGAATGTAAAAAAATAAAAATATTGTAAAAAAAAGAAATAGAAAATAAAAAGACAGAAACAACATGTATTCACAAGGCTGTGGGGGAAAACAAAACCCTCTGTACTGCTGGTGGGAATATAAATTGGTCTGACCCCTGTGGAAAACAGTCTGGAGACTTATCAGACAACTAGAAATAAAGCCTACCATATGACCCAGTTATTCCTCTCCTGGGGATTTACGCAAAGGAAACAAAAACACCCATTTAAATAGGTCCATGTAAACCTATTTATACAGTAGCACAAAAGTTGTGGTATATTTACAAAATGCAATACTTCTGATGAACAAATCACTGAGACACAGAATTGTAGAGTTAATCTCACCAGACCTGTTGCATGAAAAAAACCTAGACACATAAAAGCACATTCAGTAAGAATCCACTTCTGTAAGTTATAGAATGTGCAAAGTGAATATGACTAGAAAAATCGGAATGGTGTTTACCTATTACTAGGGAGGTTACAAGGGTACTAATGTCTGGGACAATAGACATATTTTTTTGTTTTGTCTTCAGTTAGACTTCACCACTCTAGAACAACTTTTTCAGATACACATACCAACAGACAGGCAGACAGATGGGGAAGGACACCACAGCACCTAAGTTTCTTCCAGTGCTGTACTACATCCATATGGTATGCAATGGACTTGAACCTGGGTTACATACATGGCAAAGCAGGTGACCTCCAAGGTGAGCTATCTCACTGGCTTTTAAGGATATGTGTTTTTATATACTGTTTAGTGATTTGAAATTAATCTTTATTATTGGATAGAGAAATTGAGAGGGGTGGGGAGATAGAGAAAGGGAAAGAGAGAAAGAGACACCACTTGTGAAGCTTTTCTCCTGCAGGTGGGGACCAGGGACTTGAACTTGGGTCCTTGTGCACTCAACCAAGTGCCCTAAAACCTGGCTTTGTACAATAATGTTGATGAGTGGATGCTTCTATCAAAACATACTATCATAACCTGTACATTATTATTCCCAAACCACAATTCAGCACAGAATAAATATTATTCCCTTTCATTATGGAGCTTATATATGAAATCCAAAAATATACTTATAAAAATATTTAAAGAGGGGGTTCCAGGAAGATGGCGGACTGCTAGCAGCGTGTGCTCTGATCACATCTTCTGGAAACGGTAGGATTTTCTGCCTTTAGCAGGCCAGTCAATAAGGGGTCCTAGTGGTGACACCAAAGAGGTGACTATAATTTAATTTGGGTTAAGAATTAGAGTAAAGGTGGCACGGACTAGTGGGCGGGCTGCTCCAGACCTCCCAGGCAGCGGCGGGCAAGGAGGGTGCGCCGGGCTTTGTCCACTGCTGGTTGTAGAGCGCTGCTGGGCGGCCGGCAGAGGACCCGGAGGGAGTACTATAGCTTGGGGGCTTTCTCTTGGGAGTCTCCAGGGAACACTGCAAACCTGAGGGCGGATCCAAAGACTTAAGTATAGCTCTCATTGGATCAAAGGACTTGGAGCTAGTTTCCATTTTCGAGAAATCCTTTAAAAAAGTCTGGAGGGGGGGTTTCCCGGAAGATGGCGGACTGAGAAGCTGCTAGCCGCTGAGCTCTGAACACACCTCCTGGAACAGTAGGATTTTCTGCGTTTAGCAGGCCAGCCAATAAGGGGTCATAGCGGTGACAAGGAGGTGACTATAACTTAATTTGAGTTAAGAATTAGAGTAGGGGAAAAATTCTTTTTTCTTCCTTTTAATTTTCAAGCATACCTCCCCCCCCCCATAAGCAGTCCCTGGGGACCAGATCCTAGCAGGATACCCCACACCACCAAACAGGGTGCTTTTTTGAATTCACTGATAAACATTTGGGAAGTTCCTTGCACTGCTCTTTAATTACAACTCTTTTTATTATCTTCTCCCTTTTCTCTCTCTTCTCTCTCTCTCTCTCTCTCTCTCTCTCTCTCTCTCTCTCTTTAATCTTGTCATACACTTCTTCCTTCTTCTTTGCCTTTCCGAGTTTGTGAATTACTTTGGGGAAGAAATCTGACTCAGAGGGGACTCTCTATGTGTGTATCTCTGCTCTAGTTCCCTTTCCCCTCTTGTTACCCCTAGAATATACAGTGGATAGTAGATTTGCATAACTGTCTATTCTTGCTATCCTCTCTTTCTTTTCTCTTTCTTCACTGGGATTTGGTTACTATTTTTTCACGGACTGCAGAAATTGTTTGGCTAACTGGAAACTATTAAACTACTTCAATACTTACTTCAGTTGCTACTGTAATTCCGGAGGTTGGTGAGTGCAATTGTCATAAAGGTATTTAGTACAGTGTTACTTGTACTCAAGACACAACAACTGAGGAACAACAGAGCATAAAAAAAAAGAAACACATAAATAAAAATATGGGTAGATCAAAAACAAATAAAACTGCTACTCCAATGAATGAAGACAAGAGCCCAGAAGAAACTAAAAATCAGCCAGAAGTAACCATAGATAAGAAAAGCATGCAAGCAATAATAAACTTATTAATCACAGAAATGAAAACAACATTGGAGGAAAGGAATGGCAGTATTAGGGAAACAACAGTTGAGACCCCCAAGGAAAATACTGATTGTCTTGAGGCAATTAGAGAACTGAAAGCTGAAATAGCTGTAATGAAGAAAGAAGCTGAGGCAAGGGAAAGCAGACTAACAGAAGCAGAAAACAGAATTAGTCAGACAGAGGATGAGTTAGAGAAAACTAAGAAAGAGGTGAAAGAGCTTAAAAAGAGATTGAGAGACACTGAAAACAACAACAGAGACATATGGGATGAATTCAAAAGAAGTAACATTCGTATAATTGGCCTGCCAGAGGAAGAAAGAGAGGAAGGGGAAGCAAACATTCTAGAGGAAATAATAGAAGAAAATTTCTCAGACCTGAATAACACAAAGGATATCAAGGTTCAAGAGGCCCAGAGAGTACCAAACAGAATCAATCCAGACCTGAAGACACCAAGACACATCATAGTCACAATGAGAAGTAGTAAGGATAAAGAAAGGATCCTAAAGGCTGCAAGAGAGAAACAAAAAGTCACATACAAGGGAAAACCCATAAGATTATCTGCAGACTTCTCCACTCAAACTCTAAAAGCCAGAAGGGAGTGGCAAGATATCTATCGATCCCTGAATGAAAAAGGGTTTCAACCAAGGATAATATATCCTGCTAGACTTTCATTCAAACTAGATGGAGGGATCAAAACCTTCTTAGATAAACAACAGTTAAAGGAGGCAACCATCACCAAGCTGGCCCAGAAAGAGGTACTAAAAGAACTCTTATAAACAAGAACATCACTATAATACTTGCAATATTTCGGAGCAAACAAATTTTTTTTAGAACAAAGGCACTACAATACATTAAATCCATACTATCAATAAATGTCAATGGCTTAAACTCACCCATCAAAAGGCACAGGGTGGGGGGATGGATCAGAAAACATGACCCAACCATATGCTGCTTTCAGGAATCCCATCTATCACAACAAGATAAACACAGACTTAAAGTGAAAGGATGGAAAACTATCACACAGGCTAACGGACCACAAAAAAGGGCTGGAACAGCCATTCTCATCTCAAACACGATAGATTTTAAATTAAATAAAGTAATAAAAGATAGGCAAGTACATTACATAATGACTAGAGGATCAATCAACCAAGAAGACTTAATAATTATTAACATCTATGCACCCAACGAGGGACCATCTAAATACATTAAGCATCTACTGAAAGAATTTCAAAAATACATCAATAGTAATACAATAATAGTGGGAGACTTCAATACTCCACTCTCACACTTAGACAGATCAACAAAGCAGAGAACCAATAAACATACAAGAGAATTGAATGAAGAGATCGACAGACTAGACCTCTTGGACATTTTCAGAGTCCTCCACCCCAAAAAACTGGAATACACCTTCTTTTCAAATCCTCATAACACATACTCAAGGATAGACCACATGTTAGGCCACAAATACAGCATCAATAAATTCAAGAGCATTGAGATAATCCCAAGTACCTTCTCAGACCACAGTGGAGTAAAACTAACATTTAACAACAAACGGAAAATTATTAAAAGACACAGAATTTGGAAACTAAACAACATGCTCCTTAAGAACCACTGGTGCAGAGTCACTCAAACAGGAAATTCAAATGTTCCTGGAAACTAATAAAAATGAAGACACAACCTATCAAAAAATTTGGGACACAGCTTAAGCAGTACTGAGAGGGAAACTTAGAGCCATACAATCACATATTAAACACCAAGAAGAAACTCAAATGAATGACCTTACTGCACACCTCAAGGTCTTAGAGGAAGAGGAACAAAGGAACCCTAAAGCAACCAGAAGGACAGAAATCACTAAAGTTAGAGCAGAAATAAACAACATCAAAAATAAAAGAACCATACAAAAGATCAATGAAGCCAAATGTTGGTTCTTTGAAAGACTAAACAAAATTGACAAACCCCTAGCCAGACTCACCAAAAAAAAAAGAGAGAAGACTCAAATTAATAGAATTGTAAACTATGGAGGAGATATCACAACTGACACCACAGAAATCCAGAGAATCCTGCGAAACTTCTATAAAGAACTATATGCCACCAAGCTAGAGAATCTGGAAGAAATGGAACAATTCCTAGAAACCTATGCCCTTCCAAAACTGAACCAAGAAGAACTACAAAATCTAAATGCACCAATCACAGACAAAGAAATTGAAACTGTTATTAAGAACCTCCCCAACAACAAAAGTCCTGGACCAGATGGCTTCACAAACGAATTCTACAAAACTTTCAGGAAACAGTTAATACCCATACTTCTTAAGCTATTCCATAAGATTGAAGAAACAGGAATACCCCCTTCCACCTTCTATGAAGCCAACATGACCCTGATACCAAAAGCTGATAGGGACAGAACAAAAAAGGAAAACTACAGACCAATATCTCTGATGAACATAGATGCCAAAATATTAAACAAGATCTTGGCCAACCGGATACAGCAACACATCAAAAAGATTGTTCATCATAACCAAGTGGGATTCATCCCAGGAATACAAGGCTGGTTCAACATCCATAAGTCAATCAATGTCATTCACCACATCAATAAAAGCAAAGCCAAAAACCACATTATTATCTCAATAGATGCAGAGAAAGCCTTTGACAAAATCCATCACCCGTTCATGCTCAAAACTCTACAAAAAATGGGAATAGATGGGAAATTCCTCAAGATAGTGGAGTCTATATATAGCAAACCTACAGCCAACATCATACTCAATGGACAGAAGCTGAAAGCATTCCCCCTCAGATCGGGGACTAGACAGGGCTGTCCACTGTCACCGTTACTCTTCAACATAGTATTGGAAGTTCTTGCCATAGCAATCAGGCAAGAGAAAGAAATCAAAGGGATACAGATTGGAAGGGAAGAAGTCAAGCTCTCACTATTTGCAGATGATATGATAGTATACATAGAAATACCTAAAGAATCCAGTAGAAAATTACTGGAAGTTATTAGGCAATATAGCAAGGTATCAGGCTACAAAGTCAAAGTACAAAAATCAGTGGCATTTCTTTATGCAAACACTAAATCTGAAGAAGAAGACATCCAGAAATCACTCCCATTTACTGTTTCAGCAAAATCAATCAAATACCTAGGAATAAAGTTGACCAAAGAAGTGAAAGACTTGTATGCTGAAAAGTATGAGTCACTACTCAAGGAAATAGAAACTGATACCAAGAAATGGAAAGATATCCCATGCTCATGGATTGGAAGAATAAATATCATCAAAATGAATATTCTCCCCAGAGCCATATACAAATTTAATGCAATACCCATCAAAGTTCCACCAAGCTTCTTTAAGAGAATAGAACAAACACTACAAACATTTATCTGGAACCTGAAAACACCTAGAATTGCCAAAACCATCTTAAGGAAAAGAAACAGAAATGGAAGCATCACACTCCCAGACCTTAAACTATATTATAAAGCCATCATCATCAAAACAGCATGGTACTGGAACAAAAATAGGCACACAGACCAGTGGAACAGAATCGAAAGCCCAGAAGTAAATCCCAACACCTATGGGCATCTAATCTTTGATAAGGGGGCCCAAAGGATTAAATGGAAAAAGGAGGCTCTCTTCAATAAATGGTGCTGGGAAAACTGGGTTGAAACATGCAGAAGAATGAAATTGAACCACTTTATCTCACCAGAAACAAAAATCAACTCCAAATGGATCAAAGACCTAGATGTCAGACCAGAAACAATCAAATACTTAGAGGAAAACGTTGGTAAAACACTTTCCCACCTACAACTCAAGGACAACTTTGATGAATCAAACCCAATTGCAAGGAAGACTAAAGCAGAAACAAACCAATGGGACTACATCAAATTGAAAAGCTTCTGCACATCCAAAGAAACTATTAAGCAAACAGAGATACCCCTCACAGAATGGGAGAAGATCTTCACATGCCATACATCAGACAAGTAACTAATCACCAAAATATATAAAGAGCTCAGCAAACTTAGCCGCAAAAAAGCAAATGACCCCATCCAAAAATGGGCACAGGATATGAACAAAACATTCACCTCAGAGGAGATCCAAAAGGCTAACAAACATATGAAAAACTGCTCTAGGTCACTGATTGTCAGAGAAATGCAAATTAAGACAACACTAAGATGCCACCTCACTCCTGTAAGAATGGCATACATCAAAAAGGACAGCAGCAACAAATGCTGGAGAGGATGTGGGGTCAGAGGAACCCTTTTACATTGCTGGTGGGAATGTAAATTGGTACAGCCTCTGTGGAGAGTAGTCTGGAAAACTCTCAGAAGGCTAGACATGGACCTTCCATATGATCCAGTAATTCCTCCCCTGGGGTTATACCCCAAGGACTCCATAACACCCAACCAAAAAGAGGTGTGTACTCCTATGTTCATAGCAGCACAATTCACAAGAGCTAAAACCTGGAAGCAACCCAGGTGCCCAACAACAGATGAGTGGCTGAGAAAGCTGTAGTATATATACACAATGGAATACTATGCAGCTATCAAAAACAATGAACCCACTTTCTCTGACCCATCTTGGACAGAGCTAGAAGGAATTATGTTAATTGAACTAAGTCAGAAAGATAAAGATGAGTATGGGATGATCCCACTCATCAACAGAACCTGACTAAGAAGATCTGAAAGGGAAACTAAAAGCAGGACCTGATCAAATTGTAAGTAGGGCACCAAAGTAAAAACCCAGTGGTGAGGGGTAGACATGCAGCTTCCTGGGCCAGTGGGGGGTGAGAGTGGGCGGGAGGGATGGGTCACAGTCCTTTGGTGGTGGGAATGGTGTTTATGTACACTCCTAGCAAATTGTAGACATATAAATCAGTAGTTAATTAATATGAGAGGGGGAAAATCAATTGTATGTCTCAAAGTTTCTCAAAACACAAACTGAATCCTTTTAATATATAGGCTGTGTATTTGATATGCGGACTCTCTCAAAAGCCTAGACCAAGTAGATTAGAAGCATCCAATAGCACAGCTATATACAAGGTACTGGATACTGTACAGCAAACCATAACAAAGGGACTTTTCAAAGTTAACCCAATTAACAAATAATGTGATGATAACATTAACTATCGATTGTCTTTTTGAACCCTAAGACAGCAGGAACCTCACATCTCCACTATAGAGCCCCTACTTCCCCCAGTCCTGGGACCCTTGGATGGGGCCCACTTTCCCGTATGCATCTCCCAATCCAAACCAAATAATATTGCATCCACCGATCACAACCTAACCAACGCAACGACTGCCACCTCAACATGCTTCACCTCAGACTGTGTCCAGAGACTTCACGTGTGGAATGACAACCCTTCAGCTTCATTACTCGGGTAAGACCTTTCCTTTTATAGTACACTCTAATTTCATCTCAGGTAGTTCACTTTCTAACAAAGTCCCATAACCTAGATATACACCAGTTTCTGTGAGAGAGAGCTTATGTGCATACATATCCATAAACTACTGAAAAATATATACCTGAAAGCAGAAGTACACTAGAGTTTGCAGTGAGTACCTCCCTAACACTTCCTCTCCACTATTCCATGCTTGGGATCCATGATTGCTCAACAAATTGTTTGGCTTCGTATGTTAACTCTCTTTTCAATCACCAGGTTCCAGACGCCACCAGGATGCTGGCCAGGCTTCCCTGGATTGAAGACCACACCAATTTGTCCTGGAGCTCAGCTTCTTCAGAAACACACCCTACTAGGGAAAGAGAGAGGCAGACTGGGAGCATGGACTGACCAGTCAACGCCCATGTTCAGCGGGGAAGCAATTACAGAAGCCAGACCTTCTACCTTCTGCAACCCTCAATGACCCTGGGACCATGCTCCCAGAGGGCTAGAGAATGGGAAAGCTATCATGGGAGGCGGTGGGTTATGGAGATTAGGTGGTGGGAATTGTGTGGAGTTGTACCCCTCCTACCTTATGTTTTTGTTCATTAATCCTTTCTTAAATAAAAAATTTAAAAAATAAAAAAAATTAAAAATATATTTAAAGAATAAACTGCAAGTGTGAAGGAGGAAAACAGGATGTGATGAAAGTTTGCAATGTTAACATGTGTACTCAACCAGATGTGCCACAACCTGGATCCAGCTTGCAATGATTAAGTCATAAAATAAGCATCATTTCTTCATTCAAAAATATTTATTTGGGCTGGAAAACAGATCATCTGGCAGGGCACATACAATTTGTTTGGCTTTGTATGTTAACTCTTATTTCAGCCACCAGGTTCCATATGCTACCATGATGCCAACAGGACTTCCCTGGGCAAATGAACCCACCATGCGTCCTGGAGCCCCGCTTCCCCAGAGCCCCACCCCACCAGGGAAAGAGAGAGATAACCTGGGAGTATAGATCGACCTGTCATCGCCCATGTTCAGCAGTGAAGCAATTACAGGAAGCCAAACCTTCCACCTTCTGCACCCTATAAGGACTGTCCCTTGGTCCATACTCCCAGAGGGATAAAGAATAGGAAAGCTATCAGGGGATGGGGTGGGATACAGAGTTCTGGTGGTGGGAATTGTGTGGAGTTATACCCTTCTTATCCTATGGTTTTTGTTAGTGTTTCCTTTTCTTTTCTTTCCCTTTTTTAATATTTATTTTATTTATTTATTCCTTTTTTTTGCTCTTGTTGTTTTAGTGTTGTAATTATTATTGTCGTTGTTGTTGGATAGGACAGAGAGAAATGGAGAGAGGAGGGGAAGACAGAGAGGGGTAGAGAAAGATAGACACCTGCTTACCTGCTTCACCGCTTGTGAAGCTACTCCCCTGGAGGTGGGGAGCTGGGGCTCAAACCCAGATCCTTACGCTGGTCCTTGTGCTTTTCGCCACCTGAGCTTATCCCGCTGTGCTATAGCCTGACTCCCAAGTGTTTCCTTTTCATAAATAAAAATTATTTTAAAAATAAAGAAAAAAACAAATAAAAAGTAAAATGAAAACAATAAGACTAGGAGCAAGGCTTTCTCACATCAAGTCAACTTCACTGATTTAGAGAAAACATTTAATTTACAACTATTGAAGCTAGAACAGTAAGGTGAAACTTGGATTTGGTGTGGCATATTGCACCAAAGCAAAGGGCTCTTGGGAAGGAGGGAAAAGGACAGTATGGAGTGGCTGTGGGGTTCTGGTTAATGATGGTAGAAAAGGACCTAGCTTTGGGGAAAGAGTGTCTTGCAGACACCTATTATGAGAAGATGAGAAGATGTGCCTATATGATAAATCATCAACTCCCCCACAAAGTGGGGGGAATGGCAGTGTATTGGGCACTATGGCAAAAACGACAAATGCCTAGAAGGTATTTATTTTACTTGAGGAACTTAAAACTTATAGAAAGAGACATCAGTAACAAGAGAAATGGAAAGTATCATTGGAAAGAGATATTTTTTTATAACAACAGATGTGATAATGCCCTGTCTTCTCTCAAAAAACTTTGGTGGGAAATGGGTGGTGGTGCACCTGGTAAAGCACACATATTATCATGGATGGGGACCAAGATTCAAGCCTCCAGTCCTCATCTGTAAGGAAGAAGCTTCACAACTAGTAAAGCAGAACTTCAGATATCTCTCTTATTCTTTCCTTCCCTTTCAATGTCTTTGTCTTTATAAAAAAAGATAGATGATAGACAGACAGACAGACAGACAGGCAGGCAGGCAGGCAGGCAGGCAGGCAGGCAGGCAGGCAGGCAGGCAGGCAGAGATAGGCAGGCAGAGAAAGTGCCTTCTGGGAGCAGTGGATTCACACTGCTCCAGTGATAACCCTTTGGCAAATACAAACAAACAAAACCTTTGATGACAGCCTCTTGCCTGCAAAATTCAAAACCCAGACATAACATTTATAAATATCAGGCTTATCTTACCACACTAGGCTCAACTATTCACACCTCATTTTATTGTACTTTGCATACCTTGATATTTAAAAAATAAAAGTTTAAGGTTTACAACATTCCCTGCATCGAGCAAGTTTATTGTTGCCATGTTCCAACATTATGTGTTTGCGTCTCAGTGTCATATATTGACAATTTTCACCTTATTTCAAACTTCTAAATTATATCTTTCACAGAGATCAGTAATATTCTCGTTGTAAATTTTCCAGGACATCTCAACATGCACCCATATAAAATGGGAAATGTAATTGATAAGCATACATTTTCTGTTTATTCCACCATCCAGCCAC